>NW_021703774.1:71812275-71881256 GCF_005190385.1 Monodon monoceros | reverse complement strand
TTCCTTCCTTCCTTCCTTCCTTCCTTCCTTCCTTCCTTCCTTCCTTCCTTCCTTCCTTCCTTCCTTCCTTCTTGCTTCTTTCTCTTCACATTGGGCTGTGGCCCCAGGGAGAACCTATCTTCAAAAGGAGTTTGGGATGAGGTCAGGAGTGGAGAGTCTCACAAGCTGGCCTTGGTATTTGGCAATTCGACCAGCATCCTGCACAAGTTTTTCTTTTAGGCCCACCAGGGCTGTATGGGGGTATGGTAACCTGACTACACTCACAGCTTTCCTGGTCTTAATTATTCCATAACTTTGCCTGGGGTTTTCTTCCAGTCTCCAGTGACAAAGAAACTGCCACTGAGATTCCCATAGGTACATCCTCACCATCATCTCCACTCAATCCCACCCGGAAGCATCTGGATGAAACCCAGCAGGCTTTTTGCGTAAACTGTGGCCTTCCCAGAGGAGCCAAGGACCAAAATCCTGAGAGATGTGAACTAAGATAACAAGTGAACTATTGGGGTGGCCAAAAAGTTCGTTTGGGCTTTTCTGTACGATGTTACAGAAAAACCCGAACACACATTTTGGCCAACCCAATACAAACTACCATCTAGATGACTACACTGGGATGAGTGTGTGAACAGGGGAACAGTGTGTGTGTGTGCATGTACGCTGTAGAAAAGGGCAAAGAGAACAGGTCCCAAGAAAGGGGCAGACTTCTCTTCACTTGAGCCCAAATGCCCTGTCTTAGCACACACACAGCCCTCCCAGCTATGAACAGAGTCCTGTTTGGAAAGTAAACATGCTACAGCAATCCTGGCACCTCTGTGAGGTGACTTGAATACCCATGTGCACCACCTATGGTGCTACCTGAGTGATGAATGTCTCTGGGATGTAAGCGTCAGCTGACAATGTCTATTGGGAAATGGGCCCCTCCCAAGAGCCAGCGTCTAACTGGAGTCTTATAAAAGGTTCTCTGACTGGACACTCCTCAGTCCATTGCCTAGCAGGTGGTGCATTCCAGTTAGAAAGCTGAGTGAGTCTTCCAGTGGAACCAGGGTCTAGTAAGTCTCCAAGTGGAACCTGGGGGAGGAGTATGGGAGGAATTGAAGGCAGAGGGGAGGAGAAGGCAGAACACAGCCAGCAGGTAGATACAGAAAGAGGGCCCTGGAGAGTGCCTTAAGCTTCAAGTGAGCTGACCTCTCCAGGTGTCATGAGGACATGGAAGCCAGATTGGGGGTGGGGGGGGTGACTCTGCAAGGTGACACAGCAAGTCTGTAGCAGGGATGTGACTGGAATCCAGGTCTTTGACTCCCTGACCTGGGATGTATTACCATCCTCTGCACCACTCTATTTTGACTTATGGTCATGGGGAGTGAGAGGCATAGGCAGGAAAGAATGACCAAGACATGCTTCTGGTGTTTGTGGATTCTTTAGATCTGGGTCATTAGGACAGATGGACACATGTGTGATTTTGGTATTTTCTAACTGAGCTAGTGTTGATGCAATGCTAATGATAGGCGAATACCATTTGAAGGTTTATGGTACAGTGAAATGGGGGAGGGGAAAAGAGCCAGGAGATTTTGGACTGGATCTGACAGAAAAATTACGAAAATATCCTTTCTTTTCCACTGTGGTGAACTTGGGTGGTCCTTACTCTAGTCAGAAAAAATGGAAAACCATTGATTCTTTGCATAGACTGTTTGCCACTCTATGCAGGTTTAACTCAGTGGAACTCACTCACTGGAACACATGTTTGGGGTTTGTTCCTTTGCTTCCCCTCTTTCTTGGGTGTGTGTGTGTGTGTGTGTGTGTGTGTGTGTTTTGTGTGTGTGTGTGTTTTCCTTCCTTGCATTATGCCGGGCTCATGTGCTCACAAAGTCAAATCTCAAAAGCCCTGTGTTGGAAAGAAACAGTGCTCCCATGTGAAAAGCTGCTTTTCTTCCAGGTTCTCTGTGACGATGTCCTCCCAGCAGAGCGGCAAAGACTTTTCCAAGGGGTCTTCGCAGGACACGAAGGGTTCGTGTCCCACCCCGGCGCCTGACACCTCCTCCTGCTGCGGCTCGGGCTGCTGCGGGGACTCGGGCTGCTGCGGCTCCAGCTCCGTCGGCTGCTGCTGCCTTCCCCTGAGGCGCCGCCTACTGGGCAGCCCCTGCTGCTGCTGCTGCGCGGACAGCAGCCAGAGGTCCCGGTCCTCGAGCTCCGGCTGCTGCGGCGGATGCTGAGGCCATGGCTGCCCCACACCTGAGCGAGAGCTGCTCCCACCCCGTGCCTGCACCCCTCAATACCGTGCTCCCCTGCGGGACAGGGCCTCAGAGCTTGCCCCCTTAAAGATAACTACTCTTAGGTGTTCAGACACCCACCCTGTACTCAGCCCCACAAAACTCCCTGACCACGCCACCCCCACCCCCGACCCCCCTTGTGCTTTCACTCCTTAGGAACCTGAAAGCTGTGGGTGGGACACTGGACTTTACTGTCTGCAGGGACTTGCATATGTAGGTGCTCAATAAATGCCTACTGATTTGATTGTCTTTTGAAGACATGTCTTAATAAAACTTCTACCTCCTGAGAGCACTCCCTTTCCTATTTGTTCTTTCATTTGTGTATTTATTATCATGTTCTGTTACTCCATTTTCTCACTCAGCTCTGGCTTGGCACATTTGTAAAAGGTGGGAAACTAAAAATTTCCCTGGAAAGCCTGAACAAGAGTGGCTTTCTGGTACTTAATCGTGATAGCAGAACTCACATAATGGAGCCAGACAGTGTTCTGAAGGCTTTATGGGACATGCATCGTCTCACAACGACTCAGTGAGGTAGGTGCTATTATACCCATTTTACAGAAGAGAAACTGAGGTTAAGGAGCTTGCTCACAGTCATTCAGCTGGTGCATGATGGAAAAAGCCAGGGCTTATGCTCCTAACTGCTCAGCTTGGTCCCCGGAAGGCTTCCAGAGCCTTGCCACTGAGGTGCTCACTCTCCTACCCATCAGGCCCAGGCAGCTGCATGGCAAAGGTTTGGATTTGCAACTCTTAAGGGCTTTGGAATCAGGTGAGCTGAGATTTAACTTTTGCCACAGAAGAGCACCAGCCCACTGCTTTGCTTTCTGGGTAAGGGAACTTTGCCAGTTGAGCATGCCGGGAGACTGAGAACCTCCCCCTCCAGGCCTCATTCATGCAGCTGAGGTCTGACTGGGAGACATGGGTTTCCAGGACTCTGCAGGGTGAGAAGTGCCATGCTCAGAATTATGGGAATGTCATTCTCTAGAGGTGGTGGTTGTGGTGGGGTCATCCTGAGTAGCTCGGAAACCTCAGCCTGCAGGTGTAGATCTTATCCACTCGTTTCAGGAAGAGGAAGCAGAACAATGTCCTCTGCAGTGGTGTCTGCTGGGTTCACAAGGGAAGAGGCAATAGTAACAGTGATAATAATAGTGACAATAGCTACCACTTATTGAGCATTTACTCTGTTCTCATGCTTGGTTGGGCACAGGTTTAGGCACTTTACATATATTATCTCCTTTAATCCTCACAATAATCTCCATACATAGACAGGAATTTCCCTATTTTTTTTTTATATGTAATGAAAGTGGGGCTCAGAGAGTTTCAGTGACTTGGCCAAAGTCGCACAGCTAGCGAATGTTCTAGGTCGCTAGATGGTGAGTGAGGGAGATGAGATTTGAACTGGGATCTGTCTGACTCCAAAGTCCATGTTCTCAGTCTCAAACTGTCATATTCTCCTATCTTAGAAATCACCATCACCCAGGGAAGGGGACACTCAGACCTCTGCAGAAACACCCAGGCTCTTAGAAAATTGAAGCCTGGCTTCTTGGCTGCTGCTCCATCAATGACCCAATGACTGGTAAGCTCTGTCAGGGCAACCACCCAACAAAAGGTATTTGCTCTGAGGCAGGGTCAGAAATGCTTCATTGATTTCATCCAGGATGTTTATACTTGAGACCAAATGACCCCTGTCATGGAGGCTCTGAAAGGCAGTCCTGCTCTGAATGAGAGGGGCCCTTATTTCCTCTGGGATTCTGTAATTTCCAGTGAGAGGTGATTTGTGGAAATTGTTTACAAACAGATGACATCACCCATAGAGCTGCCTCTCCCAATGCCAGTGACGTGTGTTGAGGCAAAAAGCCCTGGGACTTGGTGGAGGGGTGAGGCGGGTAGGGAGAACCGCCTGACTCAGAACAGACAGATTGGAAAGCCAACCTCAGGGTGGAGGGAGTGACCCTTAATCAGGGAGCTGAGGCATGAGTTTTGGGAAAGAAAGATGGTGACTCACCACTGAGAGACACGTGAATCCGAATAGCAGTATATACCCTTGCACACAAGGCACGAAGATATAGATTAAATGGCTGACTGTGAGATGGTGGTACGGCCAGGCTCAAGTATGTGACCCCCAGCAGGACACACAGGGGGAATTTGATGAGAAAGGTTTGGGCATTCTAAGAATAGTTTTATTACAGAAACCTGGAAAGCTACTTTGGATGGGCTAGAGCTCTCTGTTCATGGCCCCATAGCCTTCTCTGACTTCTAGCAGCAGGTAAAGCTGTATATGTGGCACAGGGTTTTCCTCAGTGACAGCACTGTTGAATGTATTTTATTCATGATGGCTCCACTTCCTTCTTAAATTATGTCATTATAGTAATAAAAATAGCAACTGATATTTATATAGAACTTAGCAGTCTATAAGGTGTTTTCACATATCTCCTTCACAATCTGTAGTATTATTGTCTCTGTTTTCTGTTTAACAGATTTGGGGAGGCTCTGAGAATTTACATGATTCACCTGAGGTTATCCAGCCAAGAAGTGGCAGTCTCTGATTGGACTAAGCTTTCTAATGCTTTCCAAGAAAGCCAAGAGTCGTCTCTTCTTTTTTTTAAAAAAATTTTATTGGAGTATAGTTGATTTACAATGATGTGTTAGTTTCTGCTGTACAGCAAAGTGATTGAGTCATACATATGCATATATCCACTCTTTTTTAGATTATTTTTCCATATAGGCCATTACAGACTATTGAGTAGAGTTCCCTGTGCTATACAGTAGGTTCTTGTTAGTTATCTGTTTTATATATAGTAGTGGGTATAGGTCAGTACCAATCTCCCAATTTATCCTTCCTCCCTGCTTACCCCTTTGTAACCATAAGTTTGTTTTCTACATCTGAAGAGCTCCCTCTTCTTAATCTGTACACTGAGATAATTGAATAATGTCACCCAATTAATTATTTAGGGACAGCGTTTATTTATCCCTTATTTATCATCGCATTCCTAGCATCTAGAACTATGCCAGGCACATATTAGCAGTTAATAAGTAAATGGATGTTAATTAACATATCATGTGTAAAGTATTGACCTAAACAATTCTAGGAGATGCACAAAAGTATGTCTTTACCTCAAGGAGCTTATAGTCTGAGTTGAGAAACATGGTAAACAATCATATAAGGTATGAATGATAACATCACATACAAGAAATAATGTCACATACTGATACATACAATACATACAAATACAAGAAACATCAAAAACAAAACACAACATAGATAAGCACTACGGGGGTTCAAATGAATTTAGATGAGGATTTGTTACAGGACTTCAAATGAGGGCAAGTTACTGTGGACTGGGTTATTCACAAGATTTCACGGAGGAGGGATCTGGGTCTGAAGGACGGAGACACTTCGGGAGGCAGAGATTCATTTGTTTATGCATTTACTGAACTCCGTCAGATGCCGTTGGCAGTGCTGGGACAGGATGAAGAATGAGACCGAGAGCCTGCCTGCATGGACCTCACCTTCTGGGACAGAGGCAGACAAGAAAGTGAGCAGTCATATTATTTCACATAATGAAAAGTGCTGTGATGAAATAAAAAAGAGAGAGATACAGACATGAACCGAAGGTGTATGGAGATTTTAGATAGGGACCAGGGAAGGCATCCTGGAGGAAGAACTATTTGAGCAGAAAAGGTGGGAATCATTGCACAGAGCAGGAAAGCATATGATTATGGGGTTCTTACCTTGCTGGCAGCTTGAGGCTACGATGTTTAAGGGGAGCACACAGTTATGACGGCCCCATTAGAAACTTTTACTACTAGGAAGTAGCTTGGAATTCCAGTTGCTTGGCATACAGATTTGATGGTAAGATTAATCAGATACTATGAACTGGGCATTACTTCACTTAATCCTCCCAACTCTCCCACAAGCTAGTTTTTTTTTGTCACATATTTGGGATAAGAAAACTAAGATATTATTATAATAGGTAGCCATCCCAAGGTTGTACAGCTTGTAATTGTCAGAACAGGATTTTGAACTGTATATGTCTGACTCCAAAACCAATGATCTGAACACTGAGCTCTAATTGATTTTTTGGGGTGAAGAAGGCGGGTAGTTTTAAGCTTGAACAGAGGAAGGAGAAAGGACATCCAAGGTGGAGGTTGTGGTGTAGAAACACCACGAGGACACATCCTTAGAGAGGAGAGATGAGGCCAGATCACAGATGGTTTTGGTTGCCAAATCACGGCATTGAAACTGTATATATTTGTGGCAAGTGACGGTAGGAAAATGGTTTTGAAAGAAGTACTTTAGGAAAATAGGAGTTGGTCTACATGAACACCTACAGTACTCTCTGACATGACCCTAAGATTAATTAGGCAGTGGTAACTAGGATGCTCTGGAGGAGGAAGTGAACTGAGAAAATATGGTATATCACTGTGAGAAGGCGCAATGGCCCAGGCTTGAAGTGAGGATCTGAGCGCAGTACATGGCAGTGGGCAAGGAAAGGAAATGACGGATTTCAAAAGCATTTGTCCAGAAGGAAGAAGAATAGACAGAGCTGGGCGATGTATTGGGACTGCAGAAGAGGAAGCAGCTAGGGTTCTCTGAGGCTTTGTGACTGGTGATTGGGAAATGATGATACCACTGACAAAACAGAGAAGTCATGAGAAAAGAGATGTGGGGAGGAGAAGTAAGTTTGGTCCAGGGCATGTTGTGTTTGAGGTGCTAGCAACACATGACCATGAGGCAGGATGTGGGGCTGGAACTCCAGACATAGGATCTCTGAAAATTGATATAAACACATAGAAATAAGTCATCCAGAGATGACAGTCAATTCCTTGGGAATGAATGTGGTTCCACCTCTTCATTGAAAGTTACTGAGAGGACAGACCTGGTCTGTCTGTCTTGTTCATTGCAGCAACCTCAGTGTAAAGAACAGAGACTGGTTCACAGAAGGTACTCAGTCAATATGTGTTGAGTGAATGCATGAACAAATGGATGAATGGGCAAACAGAAAGTCAAGAGTTGAGCTGAGGGGGAAATCGAGCATTTAGAGAGGAAGCTGAGTCCCAAGGGGAGAGGGCAAAGATGAAATCAGAGAAATTACTCAGACAATTCATAAGACTAATTTTGGGTCTTAGATTCTAGAAATCCAGGTGGAGGAGAACCAGGAGAGTGCAGAATTGCAGAAGCTAAAGGATCTCATCCAAATCAAGTTAATTACACAAGATCTTTCTTCCTGTTGCATGATCTATCTTGTACTCTTTAAATCATTGAACAGTTATAATAAGAGATTCCATCAGGAGGGATAGAAGTTTCATCTTAAAAAAATTTTTTTTTAAATTTTCTTTTTTATTTTTGGCTGCGTTGGGTCTTTGCTTCTGCGCGCGGGCTTTCTCTAGTTGTGGCGAGTGGGGGCTGCTCTTTGTTTTGGTGCGCAGGCTTCTCATTGCAGTGTGTTCTCTTGTTGTGGAGCACGGGCTCTAGGCGCGAGGGCTCAGTAGTTGTGGTGCATGGGCTCAGTAGTTGTGGCTCGCGGGCTCTAGAGCGCAGGCTCAGTAGTTGTGGTGCAGAGGCTTAGTTGCTCTGCGGCATGTGGGATCTTCCTGGATCAGGGCTCGAACCCGTATCCCCTGCATTGGCAGGCAGATTCTTAACCAGTGCGCCACCAGGAAAGTCCCAGCAGTTTCATCTTAACTCAGTGGAACTTGTTGAACAGGAAAACCGGCATTCATAGAGTGAGGAAAACATCCTCTCTAATGACGCTGCAGAAGATCAGAATGATTTGACCCTGATAAATCTGAAATACGTCAGTTTGACTCAGGATGTATGATAGTCCACCCTAGAAAAGCAAGTATCTTCTCTTCTCTTGTAGACATTGCATCAGAGCAAGAGCTACCGCTCCCAATGTATCTCATTTAATGATGTACCTTGTTCTTAAGAATGTATAAGATCTATTGCCAATAAAGTAGCTATATCAGCTCTGCATGCTTGGAAACTTAGTTTGCAGTGCTTGAAGGCTATTTTTCTATGGGTATGAAATGTGATTACCTGTACCTGAAAGTCAGGAATCAACCCTCTCCTTTTATGCCCCCCCCGCCCCAGTCCGGCGATTTTCTGTTCATAACCTCAATCTTTCATTCATGAAAATCTTATTGATCACTCACTATACCCTACGTACTTGCGTACTTACTATACTCTACGTACTGTCTGATACAAGCAAGTAACTCTTCTCTAATAATTCAGTGAGAGAGAGAGTCAAATGTCACAAGCAAAAAATGTTAAATGCTTGAAGTCAGCACCACAGAGAGGGGACCGCTCATGCTGCTGAAGTCTTGGCAAAACCTATAGTTTAAACTTAGTCCTGAAGGATGCATAGGAGTTGGCCAGGCTGAGAAGACAGGAAAAAATGTTTAAGATAAAGTAAACAGCCTTTAAGTTTAATTAGGTCCCATTTGTTTATTTTTGTTTTTATTTTCATTACTCTAGGAGGTGGGTCAAACAAGATCTTGCTGTGGTTTATGTCAAAGAGTGTTTTTCCTATGTTTTCCTCTAAGAGTTTTATAGTGTCTGGTCTTACATTTAGGTCTTTAATCCATTTGGAATTTATTTTTTTGTATGGTGTTAGGTAGTGTTCTAATTTCATTCTTTTACATATAGCTGCCCAGGTTTCCCAGCACCACTTATTGATACAGCCACTATGAAGAACAGTACGGAGGTTCCTTAAAAAACTAAAAACAGAGCTACCATATGACCCAGCAATCCCACTACTGGGCATATACCCTGAAAAAACCATAATTCAAAACGAGACATGTACCCCAATGTTCATTGCAGCACTATTTACAATAGCCAGGACATGGAAGCTACCTAAGTGTCCATCGACAGATGATTGGATAAAGAAGATGTGGCACATGTATACAATGGAATATTACTCAGCCATAAAAAGAAACAAAATTGAGTTATTTGTAGTGAGGTGGATGGACCTAGAGTACGTCATACAGAGTGAAATAAGACAGAAACAGAAAAACAAATACTGTATGCTAACACATATATATGAAATCTAAAAAAAAAAAAAATGCTACTGACGAGCCTAGTGGCAGGGCAGGAATAAAGAGGTAGACATAGAGAATGGACTTGAGGACACAGGGCGGGGAGGGGGAAGCTGGGATGAAGTGAGAGTAGCCTTGACATATAATCACTACCAAATGTAAAATAGATAGCTAGTAGGAAGCAGCAGCATAGCACAGGGAGATCAGCTCAGTGCTTTGCGACGACCTAGAGGGTGGAATAGAGGGTGGGAGGGAGACTCAAGAGAGAGGGGATATGGGGACATATATAAACATATGGCTGAGTCACTTTGTTGTGCAACAGAAACTAACGCAGCACTGTGAAGCAATTATACTCCAATAAAGATGTATTAAAAAAAAACGGCCTTAAGTGCAAAGGCTGGCAAGGTGAGTACACGTTTTGTAGCCCAATTTTGCATGACTGGAGCTCAAGGAAACCAGGGCAGGTGAGATTATACAGCTGATCAGGGAATAGATAAGGCAGGGCCTTTTGCAATTACCCAAAGTTCCTGGAACTTTATCCTGGAGGCCTAGTGAACCATGTTTGGGGGCTCATTAGGTCTCTCTCCCTTGTTTTCAATCATACTAAAGTTATCTTTGCTTACAAAATGAGGGCATTAACTTTATCTCCAGCTATCATGTCCATCTATCTTTTTTTTTCTTAGTGTCTTATCCCAGTTTTGAAAGTGCCATTCATTGTTTTATCTTTTATTAAATCTTTCTTAATCCAGCTGAATAATGCTTGTCCCACCCACCAACCATTATGCTAGATGACCTCACTCCAAGGTCGCCAAGTCATCACTCAAGCTCTGCTTCCAATGGTCTTTCCTCAGTTCCCAGGATCTTAGCTCTCTGTGAACCACTGTCCACTGTTGATCAGCTTCTGCCTCTCCCTTTGTGACACTGCACTTCCCCTCAGTGTTTCTGTGCTTTGGGCTCTTTAATAATTTCCTCTCTTCTGTTCTCTCTCCTAGCTCCACCTCTAAATCTGTGTATTATACCTAAGTTTCAGCCCGTAACCATCCAACGTTCTATAGAGAAATCTCATTCATTCACTCTTTCCTCACAATCTTATTGAGGGCCTAACATGTGCTAGGTTCTTGGTTAGGATTTCAGACAGAAAGACACAATCTGGGTGATTCCCTTACATGAATGTTTCCCAAATCGCCATCTCCAGCTATGACATTTCCTGCAAATTACAGATTGAAAGCCTCTGATTCTCATGGAATAGTTTCATTTGGATATCTCAGACACATCTCATACTAAACATAACTACATCTCAAATGAGGTTCTTTTTTTTTCCTTCAGATTTTTCTACTTCACAAGGTGCGGTCTCTGTCACCATCTACATTGAAACCTGTAGTGAAATCTCTGAATCTTCCCTTTTCCTTGCTTTTGTATCTGACCGGTCACCAAGCTGTGTGGCTTCTTCCGCCCCAGGTTGGTCTCCCTTTTGCCCCTTTCTTTTTATCCCTACCACTATTGTCTTTTAATCTTCAACAAAAAAAGTGGGCAGGGAGTTTGGAAGTAAAGGATTCAGGAAAGACACCTGTCATTGGGGCCAAAGTGGGCTAGAGTTGGAAATCTTAATCCAAGCCTACAAGGGATAACATGGAAACAACTAGCTGTAGTGGGATCAGAATTCGATATCATATCTGCTAGACAGCTCTTTACACTGACACACCCTAGAGCACAGTAACCCTAATTGTCCTCTTCCTGCCTTACATTTTATTGTTGGCCAATATTATAGCTTCATCTTAACACCCTCAAGTTAGCCATCATCACTTCTAGTATTTTATACTGTCAATGCTTGTTTATTTTTAATCCCCATTTTCACCACCACCCCTCCCAATTGCTATGTCAGGTCATTCCTTCTTTCTGGATTCCATTTCCTCCTTCCTGAAGTAACTACTTTGCTAGTTCATTTAGCTACTATCTATGATTGTCAAAATCCATCTTTATCTAAAATATTTTAATTTGTTCCTCATCCTTAAATGATATTTTATCTGGATATAGAATTCCAGCTTGGCAAATATTGTCTTGGTTCACTTGCAAGATATTTTCCCACTGTTTTTTGACACTAATTCTTGAGAAGGGTGCTGTCGGCCAAACTTTTATATTTTGAAGGTAATCTCTTTCATTTCTCTGGCACGTTTTATGACTTTCCCTTGAGATTTGTGTTTCTGAGGATTCATGACTTTCATTAATCCTTGAAAATGTTAGGGCAACAGCTCTTCAAATATTTCCCCTCACTCATTCTTTCTTTTATGGAAGTCTTATTAGAAACATGTAGGACATTTATATTCTCTATTCCAGAAAACACTGTATTGAAATTATTTCAACATATCTTCCCATTCATGATTTCTCTTTTCAGCTCTTTTCAATATATCATTTGCCACCTGTTAATTTACTCCAATATCTATTCTCCCTTCCTTCCACATTAATTAAACTCCTAATTAATTGTATCATAATTTAGATTCAGATTCAGTTTCATGGTTGTCCAGAATAAATATCCCAGCCTCTCTTGCAGCTATGCATGGTCATGTGACTCAGTTCTGGGCAATAGGAACAGTGGAAGTATTTTCAGGATTCTTTTTTAAAGGATAGATCCACACCCTTTGCCCCTTTCCTACTTTATCCCTTCCTTCCTTTCCCTGTTTGGATTGTATATTGATGGCTGGAACTACATATTGAACCAAAATAACAAGTGTCATCCCCTATGAGTTGTAAACAGAAAGGTAGAAGATGAATCAGTCCCAGATGGCTGTGGAACTGCAATACCAGGGCTGGGTGGCCACACTGCAGAATTTTATGTGAGAAACAAAACTAATTTTAGGTGAAAAACTTGTAACTTGTTAAGCCACCATCTCTTCTTTTTATCTTTTATTCTTAGCCAAATATAATCACTCATTTTGAAAAATTATTTTTTATTTTTTCAAATCGAAGTATATTTGATTTAGAATGTTGTGTTAGTTTTTGGTGTACAGCAAAGTAATTCAGTTAAATATATACACATATATATGTGTATGTGTATATATATATATATTCTTTTTCATATTATTTTCCATTTTGGTTTATTACAAGATACTGAATACAGTTCCCTGTGCTATCCAGTAGGACCATTTTGTTTACCTAATTTATATATAGTAGTTTGTATCTGCTAATCCCCAAATCCTCCAAATCCTAATTTATCCCTCCCCACCCCCTTCCCCCTTTGGTAAACATAAATTTTTTTTCTATGTCTGTGAGTCTGTTTCTGTTTTGTGAATAAGTTCATTTGTATCATATTTTAGATTCCACATGTAAGTGATATCATGTGGTATTTCTCTGTCTGACTTACTTCATTTAGTATGATAATCTCTAGGTCCATCCATGTTGCTGCAAATGGCATTATTTCATTTTTTTATGGCTGAGTAATATTCCATTGTGTGTGTGTGTGTGTGTGTGTGTGTGTGTGTGTGTGTGTATGTTTGTATATATCACATGTTCTTTATCCATTCATCTGTCAGTGGACTTTTAAGTTGCTTCCATGTCTTGGCTATTGTAAATAGTGCTGCTATGAATATTGAGATGCATGCATCTTTTTGAATTAGAGTTTTCTCTGGATATGCCCAGGAGTGGGATTGCTGGATCATATGGCAACTCTATTTTTATTTTTTTAAGGAACTCCCATACTGTTTTCCATAATGGCTGCACCAATTTACATTCCCACCAACAGTGTAGGAGGGCTCCCTTTTCTTCCATTCATTGATTTTTAAATGTCATTAACTATATATGTAATTTCTTATAGTTCTTTTAGTTCTTTTTCATGGTGTCTACATGTTTTCTTACATTTTAAATTTATTATTTTAAATAAATTGAAACATTTATTTTATAATTATTTTTATAATTATTTTTAAAAATTTTTGGCTGCATTGGGCGCCCATTGCTGTGCACGGGCTTTCTCTAGTTGCAGTAAGTGGGGGCTACTCTTCGTTGCAGTGCACAGGCTTCTCATTGCAGTGGCTTCTCTTGTTGCGGAGCACGGGATCTTAGGTGTGCGGGCTTCAGTAGTTGTGGCACACAGGCTCAGTAGTTGTGGTTTGCGGGCTTAGTTGCTCCGTGGCATGTGAGATCTTCCCAGATCAGGGTTCGAACCTGCATCCTCTGCATTGGCAGGTGGATTCTTAACCACTGAACCAGCAGGGAAGTCCCAAAACATTTATTTTTATAATAGTTATCAGATATTTCTTTAATTTGAAATTTTTTGGCAGTCTCATTCTACTGTTTACAGAGTATATTAACTTTCACTGAAGGTGAACTCATAATTCAAAATTACAAAACACACAAGAAAACAATCCACCATGAGTTCATCTTCAGTGGGACTTTATTTGTGAGCATCTTTTGTAACTTTTTGAAGACAAGTCCTTCTAGATTAATTTTGGGTTGGTTTCTGTCAAACAATCCAGCTCACCTGCCTGGGACCAATTTTTATTTTAATTACTTAAATTAGGGATTCTCAGACCACATGTGTAGTATATTTTGGAAGAACGGCAAACCAACATGTGACACTGGCCTGTGGTTATAAATTATAACTGTAATCCCAGGCTAAGGTGGACAAGCTTCCCTGTGTCTGTGGTATCCTTTTATCTCGTCAACCTTTTTCTACTGAGGATGTCCTTTTTTTTTTTTTTCTCCCAGCAATGTCTCTTTCTTTTCATGACCTTAGATCTCAAACTCCTAGAAAATGAATCTCTTTGCCCTTAGGCAGCTTCCGTATCCACCTATGGGTTTCCTATTCTGGTTGGTTTTAAATTCTCCCTTGAATTATGAGACTTGAGAATTTTTTTTCTACTTGCTTGCAAGCATAGATACATGTTAAAATAATATTTATACTATTTTACCTAACATTTGAGATGGTTATAAGAAATAGTGCCAGAACCGGTGGCTGGTTTTTTGAAAGTTCCAGCTTGTCTCAGCTGTGTTAAAATAAATCAAGGTAAAGAATTTCTGCTCTTCTTAGGGCCAGGTTTGCTCTGGGGACTGTTGTGGAGGGACGGATAGTACCTGTTTCAAGAGAAACTCAAAGGGGAGCCAAACCTCAAGGACCAATTGTTGATTCTCATTCCATTACTAAGCAAGGCAGATTTCTTATACAATTACTAGATTCTAGGCTTCTTGAGGACAGAGGTTGTATCTTACATGTCTTGGTGTTTCCCTGCCTGCTTAGCGCTATGATTTGTATATAGAAGTTGCTCAAAAACAACTGTTGACTGATTGTTGACACGATGAGCTCTATAATTTACTCCTTGCTTTGTGCTTTGTATTAATCAGAAAATTACATCAAAGTGTGCTTCATTCTTAATATAAAGCAGCACATTAACCCTGAACTCCACCCAGGCCAGAAACATACAGAGCCTGGGCTCATTTTTGACATTATATCCATTATATCCATTCCGTAACTAAATCACTATCAATAATAAAGTAGAACTTATTACTGTATTACCTGGCTAGTTAAAAGTATGTTTTTCTTTAAACTTAAGGGTTAATAGCCCAAAATTCACAATATTTTTAACATTTGAAAAGATTATTAGAGACCGTGTAATAGAATCACTCATTCAATGCAGAAAAAAGTCCCTCTACAGTAACCTGGTTAATGCTTAAACATATTAGAAATAGTATGTTAACTCACTACCTCACAAGATAGTTTATTTCATTTGAAAATTTTAATTTGTTAGATAATATTTGTATTAAATTTCAGTAATGTAACTTTTTTCTTATTATTTAATAATCCTTTTCATTGTAAAAAAACAAGTATAAATAAACAAAATAACTTATAATTCTATCATCCACAGATAATCATTTCTACATCTGGTTGTGTATTTCCCCAGATCATTATCTATGCAAGCTTTTTTTCTTTTAACAAAATGTATTTAGACTGTGAATGCTATTTTTCCATTTGAACTTTTCACCCAATAATATATTACAGCATTTTTTTTCATGAGAATGAACACTCATCCATAGCATACTTTTTATACCAGAATAATTTTTCATTTTATGGATAGTCCCCCATTTATTTAACCAACTCCGTATTGCTGGGCATTATCTTACCTCCAGTTTGTTGCTATAATTAAATATGCTGTAATGCACACCACTTATTCATTCAACAAATATTAAGCATCCTAACTCTGCCTAGCAATGTACTAGGTGCTGAGGATTCAGAATGGGCGTAAGCTCCTGCCCCCCCATGATAATCTTTGAAGAGGGGAGTGAAAGATTTAAAATAAACAAACAGACCACAAATAAGATACTCACAAATAGTGATAATCAATATGGCGACAATAAAACAAGGTAATGAGATAGAAAGTGATGGGGTTGAGTTTGTAATTTAGGCAGGGAAGATACACTACATGATGTAACCATGGGAAAAACCTTAGATGAACCTGTGGAAGTGGAATTGCTGCATTTGGCACTAAGCTATTCTCCCACCATGGTGTAGAGGGCCTGCTTCTTGGCATCCTTACCAATGTTGGCTCCTGTGCTGAGTCTTACTGCTGCTCTTTGGCCCTCAGGGATCAGCTCAGGACCAGCCATCAGCTTTCTATCTGCCTCAGCAATAATGTTCCTCATGCACATAGAACTTCACACTTTACAAAGAACTTTCACATGCTAACCTAATATATTCATTATTTTGTTTTGTTTTTATTGTTTTTATTATGGAAAATTTCAAATCTGCATAAAATGAGTTAGAATAGGATAATAAGCCCCTAATTACCCAGCACTCAGATTTTTAAAAAACATTTTGTCAATATTGTCTCGTCTACTCCCCTCCACTGCCCCCTGCCCCTGCAGAAACTTTTTTTCCTGGATTATTTTAGGCAAAGCTAAGACATCACATTTTTTCCTACCCATAAATACTGGAGTATGTATCTCGAAGACATAAGGACATTTTCTTTTCTTTCTTTTTTTTTTTTTTGCGGTACGCGGGCCTCTCACTGTTGTGGCCTCTCCCGTTGCGGAGCACAGGCTCCAGACGCGCAGGCTCAGCGGCGATGGCCCACGGGCCTAGCCGCTCCACGGCATGTGGGATCTTCCCGGACCGGGGCACGAACCCATGACTCCTGCATCAACAGGCGGACTCTCAACCACTGCGCCACCAGGGAAGCCCCATTTTCTTTTCTTATACAACTTCAATGTCATTACTATTTGTGACAGAATTAACAAAATTTTAATATCATGCAACACCTAGCTCACATTCACATTTCCACAATTATCTAAAACAACGTGGATTTTAAAGTTGATTTTTTGAATCAGGTTGCAAAACAAGGTCCACATGTTTGGTTGATAGGTCTCTTAAATTTCTTCTTATCTATAATAGGTCCCCTGCTCTTTCACATCATTTACTTTTAGAAGAAACAGATTATTTATCTTGAAGAATTTCTCGTGTTTTGATTTCAACTGATTGCTTTTTCCTGGTGTCATTTAACTTTTTTTGTGATGTCCCTATATTTCCAATATTTCTTGTAAATTGACAATTAGATCAGAAGCTTAAATTAAAGTTTGTTTTCTTATTTATTTATTCATTCATTCATTTATGGCAAGCATACATAAATATGATGTTACTTACTTCTTATTGCACAGTACAAGAGGCACACACTGTCTAGATGTTCTACTTTAGTGATATTGAGATTGATCTGTAGGTTCGGGTAATCTATAGGATGTTAGCACCATCCATTCATTCCTTTTAAACTTCTCTATAAACCTTTCACCTAATGCTATAAGCACATATTGATGATTATTTCTAGACCCATCATTTCTTTAGGGGTCAACAAATGGTGATTTTCTAATTCTATCATTCATTCTTCATTTATTAACTAAAATTGTTTATCAAGAAGAACTTTCCTCAACAATTACATGGTAACCTGAAATACAGTTTAGGTAAGAAAGACAGAATAAATACTAAAGTCTTTCTCTTGCCAATTTTGAGAATAATAAGTTGGTGGCCTAGTGATTTCCAAAGATGACTTTTTTTTTAAAGTATCGTTATGGACCCATGGATTTCTCTATTTTTGATGTGCCTTGATCAATTGCAATGATTATTCTTTTTTACTCTCAAATTGTTCCATTTTTTAGCTTCTTGCCTCATTTTGACACAACCCCAGTAGTCTACCACATCTTCCTTGCTTTCTGGTATAGTAAGGTGTCCCAGGCTCATCTTGAGCATCACCTGCCTCAGATCTAGCCTCAGACATTTCTCCAAGAAGTCTCACTTTCTTTTAGTGGGAAATGGTATTTAGAGACCTTAAAATGGGTGGTATGGATGAAAAATACCACTAAGGTTTTATTGTAGCTAGGTCGTTTTTAGTGGGCAACACTAGGAAATATATTTCTTTCAAGAAAAAAATCAAGGATAATGATATTTATATTCAAAATAACATTTTAGAATAATACTACTTTCATATTTACACTTGTATCTGTTTCCTCTTACAGTGAAAATTTTGGTCTTTTTTGCTTTATCCTACAATATAGCTATAATATTATTTAAATGATAATGCCAATATCACTACTAATTGTAAGACCATTCAGTGCTATGTAAGGTTTCTTTGAGATTCTTTTCATCCTCGGAATAGAGTTGTAGAGTCAAAATATTGTGTTTTAAAGTTACTTGAAATAATTCTCTTCTCAGTGTAGTTATCCCATCAAATTCCTATATGGTTAGACACATTTCTTGTAGTTTGTTTTCTCTGTTTTGATATTTTTAAGTTTAATACTTTTGTTTTTAATCATGAATTAAACATTTACATTGTTTTGAAGTCAAAGCTATAAAACAAGGCACATTCATCAAAGTCCAGCTTCCTTCCTTGCCCCATTTCTCTTTCCTATACATAATCATTTTTATCAGTTCTAGGTTTAGCCCACAGTTTCTTTAACTTTTTTTTTTTTTTTTTTTTTTGTGGTACGCGGGCCTCTCACTGTTGTGGCCTTTTCCATTGCGGAGCACAGGCTCCGGACGCGAAGGCTCAGCGGCCATGGCTCACGGGCCCAGCTGCTCCGCGGCATGTGAGATCTTCCCGGACCGGGGCACGAACCCGTGTCCCCTGCATTGTCAGGCGGACTCTCAACCACTGCGCCACCAGGGAAGCCCCAGTTTCTTTAACTCTTAATCTTATTTTTAACACTTTTATGTTGGCATGAAACTGATTATTATTAACATCTCCATCACAGAGGAAGTAGCCCTGCCCATTTAAAACTAAGAGCACCAGAATCCAAATACTGTGCTCTTCCCCCATGCCCCACACTTCCCCTACAGACACTCTGAGGAAATTCATCAAGGCGATACGGCCATCTGGTCACCCTTAGGTTAGACATCCAAATTAACCAGGTTGTTTCAGTATTTCTCCTCCTATTCTAGAATTATGCAAAATAATCATGCCAGCTATTTTTGGACTCTAGGTGTTGCTTGGTGTCTGGAGCTAGAGAAACACGTGGGTAAATACGTGTGAATAAGCATCTGTGTATTTGTGCATGTGTGCGTGTGTGTGTGTGTGTGTGTTGTTAAGGAAACAAATTATCCTCCAAAGCTGTCATTTTCTGTTAATATCTACTATGGTGACGTGGAATTGAGATACAATAATGGCATTATCCCTGGAATCCCCTTTCAGGAAAATGTGGGGACCATTTTACAAGAGGAAAGTAGTTTTGAAATTAATGAGGATGGCCATTCAGAAAACATGGCAGAGGCTGTGAAGTCCCAGTTTGTCCCCAAATGTAGTTTGGGTACATTTAACAGTAAAAACTCATAAAATTTTTCATGAGTTTAAAATGACTGTAGATTTATTATTACTTTATCTTTCTAATTCAATTTAATTTTAAGTTATATTGACAACTAGAAAGACAATAGGGACTATAACTTCCCTAAGGGGGTGAGTGCAAGTATGACAGAGTGAAAATCCTACTGTATTGTTGATCGCCAACACCCCACAGCCCTGGAGACCTGAGGAAGCCAGAGGAGCAGGGATAGCGCGGGGCGGGAGATGCCAGCAACAGTCTTCTAAGGTGAACGTTCAAAGCCCACGGAAGCTTCTTCCCTGCTTTGTTCTGCTTCCCAAGGCACCAAGAGACAGGTTTTTGTAGAAAGGGGCCTGATGGAGGTTCAGAATAGAGCCAAAAAAAAAAAATGAGGTGGCTCTCCCAGCATCCCTTCTCTGCCTAGAAAAGATCCAAGGAAGCATCCCCATAACTTTGAGCTTTTGTTTGCTTATTTGAAATAAGGTTTCAATGGCAGAGCATTTCGATGTCAAAGGTAGTTCACATGCATACAATGGAATTAAGTTACTTATTTTGTAAACAACGACAAAAATGATAAAATGTCAGTAGAGAGCAGTGAGAAGCAGCACCGCAAGTGGGGCGGGAAAAGTCAACTTTGAGGTTAGGGCCAGCGCCACAGCCTTAATTTGCTGCAGCGGAGTAGGTCAATCTGGGCAGCTGCCAAGGGTTTGGGAAGAGTTGCTGGACTCGGGTCCTCCTCCCAGGGCTCATGGCAGAACCTAGGGGAGGCTGTTCACCTGGGGACAGTCCCCTTTCTCTTTCCTTCTGGTTAAGGAGCTTTCCCCACGCAGCAGTGGTCAGGGAAGGCGGTCACCGACTTGGGGTGACCAGGGAGGAGCAGTGATATCTTGTTTCTTCATTGATAAAACGAGGGGGATGACTTTTCCAGCTCTGATGCCGTAGCCCTTTCTTCCCCTGGGCCCATCAGCATCAGGACCCTTAATTATTAAGAATTTCACGCTGCCTAATTATTCTCTTTTAAAAATAAAGCGATTTTATTATAATTAAAGTAAGGCACATTTGCTAAACTTTAGAAAACTTTGGAAATGTGAAAAATTCACAGAAACATGTGAATACAAATTTGACAACACCTGCATACCATATATTCTGCTTTTTCACATTGCATTATGAGAATGTGTCCATCTTTAAAAGTGGTTTACATGGTGGAGCAATAGTTCATTCATTTCATGGATGCACAATATTTTTGTTAACTTTCCTCTATCGTTGGACATTGAAGCAAGTTCTACTTTATTGCTCCTCTAAAGAATGACACACACAATCAAATTCTGTTGATTTAAATGCAGGCATTTTTCTAGAAATAGTTACTATTCTGTTAAATTCAATGACTTTTTAAGTTTTGGAGACACGGTTAAATTGGCCATATCACCGCCATGTGTATGCCCATTCCTCACAACCTCAAGTGCCCAGGATCTGGTGATTACAGAAAGACAGGTAGAACATTTTTTGTTTGTTTATTGAGGAGGTTGAACATATTTTCATATTTATTGGCCATTTACAGTTCTCTCATGAATTGCCTTTGTCCTTTCTCAATTTTTCAAAATTGGGAATAATTTTTATTCCTTAATATGATAGGACTTTCTGCATTTGTGCTATTTGGTAATTACATAGCTCTAATAATATGTAATAATATTAATGCGGTTGAATAAACACCCTAAACAATTTTACTCTGTTGTTTCCTTTTTTAAACTTTGCTAGGATAACTTTTGCCCCCTGGGGCTGCAAATTGTGTGGTCAGCTGGGGCAACTCCCCACCGATTTGGAAGATGTCTTTGGGGAGGGCTGAGGAACACTCACCGCAGGTAGCTGCTAGGTGGCTCTGGTCACTCTTGCAGCCCTCCGCCTGCAACCTTGCAGCCAGCTCATGTGGGTGGAGCTGCCCTTGTGGCTAATTCCCTTTCCCTGTTTTTAGCCACTGTCGTGATTACTGTCTTTGACCCAGTCTGCCTTTTCCTGGTACTCCGTGCCTCTGAACAGACCCCACCCTATGCTTTGGGGCCGATGCGAGTCCTTTTGTGTGACTCTGGGAGCATATCTGGCACAGAGATTTCTGGCGTCTCAAAGCATAGATGCCTAGCAATCAACACACAGGGCTCCAGCCAGCCTGCTGCTGGACCCCAACCCGGTCCATGCTGCTCTGGTCCTGTTAGAACAAGCAGCTCAGCATCCTAAGTGCAAGCTGGTGTAAGAGGTGGGCAGGTCTGGGATGGGCATTACAGAAATATAAGTTGGGGGAGGTGAACAGAGGTCTTAGGGCTCACTGTCTAGCAGAGGAGACAGATAGATGCGCAAACAATCACAGGTGCCATAATGGGACTCCTGATTCTGACTGGACAGGGGACTGGGGATATGTAGAGGGTCAGAAAAGAATGAATTCATGAAGGAATTGACTTCTGGGTTGGGTCCAGCAGGACGGGCAAAATTTCCCAGGCCAAGGGGGCACTCCAGACTAAGCACTGTGTAGCACAAGCCAGGCACAAACAGTGGGATGGCTTCTAAGAAGCACAGATATTCCTAGGTAGCCTGAGCACAGGTGAGGGAGCGGCCAGAAATGGGGCTAAAGAGTTAGGTAAGGCCAGAAGGGCTGAGTCTTGGATGGAGCACTGAGGACCTTGGCCTTATTGTATAGGAGGTAAACATCCTTTGGAGGGTTCAAGCTGATTTCCTCCCTGGGACAGGCTGCTCTTACACAGGCAGAGTGACTTGTTTCTCTCTCCCTACCACCCCACAACTTCCCAGACAATAGAAAATGTAGTCAGGACAGCACTTGGCTTTGAATCACCTTTGGGGTAGTTGCTGCAAAAGTGAGGACCTCCAGTAGGAAGACTGCCAGCCCTCCAGAGCACTTGCCATTTAGAATTCAGAGGAAGGAGAGGATCCAGCCTTCACTGTTCTCGCCCCCTAGATGCCCTCCGCTCCAAACCCAATCCACCAACAAGTCCTGTCCAGTCCACTTCCTAAATAGTTCCTGAATTTGCTTGTGTCTCTCCATCTCCACTTTCCACTGCCCCATTCGGTCATAAGCATCTCTTTAAGCTGTACTGTGGTAGCCTTCTAATGCCCTCATGCTTCCATTCTTGTCCCCACCCCTTCCCATGGAAGCCAATTATTAAACAATAAAGAAAAGAATAGATGAGGTTAGACTTCTTTAAAATACTCCATAGTATTTGGAATAAAACCCAAGCTCCTGACCTTGGCCTCCAGGTCCTCTGTGATCAGTGCCTTGTCAACTCTGCTCTCCTGTCCTGCCCTTCCCATTCCTCTCTATGCTCTCCACACTGGCCCCCTTTCTCTTCTTGGAACATGATGAGCCTGTTTTCATTTTATGGAATCTCATTGGAGGTTTTGATGAGAGATCTGACCTGAGCTACTGGAAGTCTTATCTGCCTTTAGGCCAATGGGAAAGCAGAGAAGAGGGAGAGAGATGGGTTATGGCCATTGCCTGGCAATACACGAGAAGGACCTGAGCGAGCCTACTGGCCCTGGTGTTGAGGAGGAGGTAGCAGATGTGTGAACCCTCCTAGAGGCTGACTCTCTGGTTCCCTAGGGCTTGGGGGTTGGCTGGATGCGAGGGACGGGGAACCCCCAAAATCTTTGGGATTTCCAGGACTGGTAACTGAGACTTGGTGTCAATAACAGAACTTTGGAAATCAGGAGGAAGAGCTGGCGTGGTGGGAGAAGATGAGAACTGAATTCCATTTACTGACCAATTGCTGGTGATTTATCAACAACAACAAGAATAATGATGATGACGATGATAATGATAACTACCGTGTACTAAACACTTTCTATGTGTTAGACACTGTGCTTTTTGACACGTTTATCTCATTTTTTTTCACAGCCCTCACTCACTGTGAGGGAGGTGCTAAAAGTATCTTCCATTTAGAGATAAAGAAATAGAAGCTCAGAGAAGTTAAACAACTTGTTCAGGGTCACACTTAAACAATAGCAGAATTGGGAATAAAATCTGGGTATAATTGACCCTAACGTTCTTAGAAAGTTTCCTTACCTCTACAGTGACTGTAACATTCTATACATTTGAAAACCTCATAAACTTTAAGGTTAACAGGTCTAAGGTTGCAATTGTTAGTGTCACCCTGAATAAACATCTCATCCTGTATCCTTCAGCTCAGGGATGAAATAACACCACAGTCCACTCGGGCCCAAACCCGAGGCCCGAGGGTCGCCTTTGATTGCTCCCTTTCCCTAACCTCTCAACCTCCGGTTGTCATTTCTGTCCCAAACGGCTCAGTCACTGAGCTGTGTGCCAGACACCTCTCGGCTCTCCTCCATCCCACTGCCTGGCCTCCGTTCTGTCCTGCACCCTCTTCCTCTGCCTTGGTACCCAATGAAAAGACACAGGAACTAGGAAGCAGTGAGGAAATTAAAGAAGTCCTTCAGTGACAAACTAAACGAGGATTCCTTGTAATAGAACCTGAGGTCAGGGGGGGAACAAAGGCTCTTAGAGTGTAATAAGGTCAAAGTTGTAGGGCAGAGAGGTCAGAATCGTGTACAGGGACAACAGAAATTGGGGGAGTCCCTTTTATTGAACTTTTATTTTTTATGGGCCTGGTGACTTGCTGTGTGAGACACAGCCATGACATCCTCCTCACACCCAGGCTCCAGCATCTTCTTGGACAAGGGTTAAGAGATTCCTTGGGAAGTCCCGAGTCTGCCTCTTAAATTTCCTCAGACCTACTATTCCTCACTGACTTGCTCAGTGCATGAATATGCACCAAACACTTGCAAAACATTGGCAATACCAAGAGAGCTCAATTCTAGGATCTCATGGTCATGATGGGCAAATGTGGAACCAACCAAGTAAAATGCAATGTTTCAAGTGCTGTAACTTCGCACAAGTCTCTGTGAGCAGTTACCCCAAGTGTCAAAGTCTGCACAGCAAGGGGGAGAAGGTCTTACTCCCTACCTCTGTGTGGAACCAGCTCCTTTCTACCCCTGGGACAAAGTCTTTTGCAGAGACACAGGCCCTTTCCTGTAGTGAGCGTTTGGGAGTGCCTTCGTCAGCGGTGCTCAGGCTGAAAGAGGAATGAATGCAGGGTGTACTGTTACCTGCATGGGGCTGGTGATGTTCTTTCACTGTCAAATCACAGGGTGGCAGGGGGAGGTGGGAGGGAGGGTGTAACCTCAGCCATTTACTGATGGGCACTGACTTCTCTGCTCAGGGCCACAGACTTCCCCTGAGGTGGGGAGAATCTATCTTCCTCTTCCTCTTCCTCTTTTCACCCCAAGTCAGGTCATTGCACCCTGCATCAGCAGGGTTGGGCTCCAAGATGCTGAAGGAGGAGAAAGCACTGAGCAGCCTGGTATGGCGAGGGCCCAGTGGAGGAAGGACAGTTCGTGTCATATTAGCGAGACCTCATGGCTTCACAGGACCACAGGCCTCCATCACGTCTACCACAGCAAACCTGAGGTGTTGCCCAGACTGAGGTCTTCCCTGAGTTTATCAAACCTGCATTGGTGTCTGTTAAACACCAGGGCTGTCAAACAACTGGAAACGAATCTTAACTTGAGGCCAAGTTTTTCCATCCCGGAACACATCAGAGTGTCTGTATATATGTGTGTGTTGTGCAGTGTGTGTGTGTGTTATGTGTGTGTGTGTTACCCGAACCATGACTCAACATCCTTTGTGCTTTCTGGCTGAGTATGGCCTAAGAATTTTTTGTGATTTGGGATAACAAATAGTCTATCCATGCTGTGAATCCAGAGCCTGCTATAGTGTGAGTCCCACACTTGCATCCACATCCTCAAACAATCCTAACTCAGCCAGGCGAGCTGGGCTGTATATTTCAAAGCAAGTCAAACATCGGCTCCACCTTGTGGACCATTTTTGGTCACTTTTTTTTCCTGAAGTCTAAGGAACTGGATCCATGCATGCTGGAGGGGAAGCTGATTTCTAGTTTGCCACTTCCCAAGGGTTTTAAGGACCTTTTAATTCTATGAACTATAACATGGTACTTACTGTGCCAGTTTGGCTCTAGGTCAGGCATTGTTATGTCTTTACTATTATTATTTTTATTGTGGTAGAATGTACATAACATAGAATTTACTATTTTAACCATTTTTAGATGCACCATTCAGTGGCATTAAGTACATTCACAATGTTTTACAACCATCTCCACTATTCACTTCCAGACTTCTTCATCATCCTTAACAGAAATTCGGTATCCTTTAGGCAATAACTCCCTATTCCTTCTGCTCGTAGCCCCTGGTAACCTCTATTCTACTTTCTGTCTCTGAATTGGACTGCTCTACATACCTCATGTAAGTGGAATCATACAATATTTGTCCTTTTGTGTTTGGATTATTTAACTTAGTATAATGTTTTAAAGGTTCATCCATGTTGTAGCAAGTGTCAGAATTTCATTCCTTTTTAAGGTCAAATCATATTCCATTGTAGTTGTATACTACATTTTGTTTATCCATTTTTATGTTGATGGACACTGGGGTTGATTCCACCTTTTTGCTATTGTGCAATGTGCTGCTATGAACTAGGGTGTACAAGTATCTGAGTCCCTGCTTTCAATTCTTTGGGTATATGCCTAGAAGTTGAATTCTATGATGTCTTATTGGTTTTTTAGTTTTATTTTAAGGAACATCCTGGCTCAGGTCTGGCTGATCATTCTTGATTTTCCATTATTTCACAATTTGCAGTCAATAGAAAATGTCACTCAGGTATTCCACAGATGCAGGGTACATCAAGTTGATTGTGGAGCTTTAATCCGCTGCTTCGGAGGCTGCTGGGAGAGATTTCCCTTTCTCTTCTTTGTTCGCACAGCTCCCAGGGGCTCAGCTTTGGATTTGGCCCCGCCTCTTAGTGTAGGTCGCCTGAGGGCATCTGTTCCCTCTCAGACAGGACGGGGTTAAAGGAGCAGCTGATTCGGGGGCTCTGGCGCACTCAGGCCGGGAGGAGGGAGGGGTACGGATGCAGGGCGAGCTTGCCGAGGCAGAGGCCGGCTTGACATTGCACCGGCCTGAGGCGCGCCGTGTGTTCTCCCGGGGAAGTTGTCCGTGGATCACGGGACCCTGGCAGTGGCGGGCTGCACAGCCTCTCGGGAGGGGAGGTGTGGATAGTGACCTGTGCTCGCACACAGGCTTCTTGGTGGCGGCAGCAGCGGCCTTAGCGTCTCATCCCCGTCCCTGGGGTCCGCGCTGATAGCCGCGGCTCGCCCGCGTCTCTGGAGCTCCTTTAAGCGGCGCTTTTAATCCCCTCTCCTCGCGCACCAGGAAACAAAGCGGGAAGAAAAAGTCTCTTCGGCAGGTCCAGACTTTTCCCCGGACTCCCTCCCGGCTAGCCGTGGTGCAGTAACCCCCTGCAGGCTGTGTTCACGCCGCCAACCCCAGTCCTCTCCCTGCGATCCGACCGAAGCCCGAGCCTCAGCTCCCAGCCCCGCCCTCCCCGGCGGGTGAGCGGACAAGCCCCTCGGGCTGGTGAGTGCTGGTTGGCGCCGATCCTCTGTGAGGAAATCTCTCCGCTTTGCCCTCCGCACCCCTGTTGCTGTGCTCTCCTCCGTGGCTCCGAAGCTTCCCCCTGCATCTTCTTTTTTCTTTTTTTTCCAGTCATTATGCATAAATCCATCTCTTTTTTTATTGAGGTATAGTTGATTTACAATATTATGTTAGTTTCAGGTGTACAACATAGTGACTCAAAATTTTTATAGATTATACTCCGTTTAAAGTTATTGTAAAATATTGGCTATATTCCCTGTGCTATATGGCATATCTTTGTAGCTTATTTTATACATAGTAATTTGTACCTCTTAATCCCATACCCCTATCTTGCCCCTCTCCCCTCCCCTCTCCCCACTGGTAACCACTAATTTGTTCTCTATATCTGTGAGTCTGTTTCTGTTTTGTTATATTCACTCGTCTGTTTTATTTTTTAGATTCCATATATAAATGATAACATAAGAGTATTTGTCTTTCTCTTTCTGACTTATGTCCATCCATGTTGTTGCAAATGGCAAAGGGACAGTATCAGGCTCTAGGAATGCAGAAGTGATAAAGTCCCTGTCATCAAGGAACTAAGGAACTGTTTAATAGAGGAGATAGGACAGGAATTTAGGTCACCTTGACCTTGAGCAGCTTTAAAGGCTGTGAGAGGCTGTTGCCAAAAAAATCTTGGCTCTCTGTGCACTGATGCCGAACAGAAATAAAGCGACAGAGATTTTGGAGGATAAGAGAGATGGCTTTATTCCTCTGTCAGGCATAAGGGAAGACACAGCAGGCTAGTGCCTCAAGAACTGTGCCCCCCCCACCACTCAGGGAATTAGAGAAGATTTTATATGCGGGGCTTGCAGTCCAGGGTATATGATAAGGATCAAAGTAGTGAAGGTCTTGCATTCTTTTTCTCCTTGCATTATTTCAAAACAGTCATAGTTGGCGTCAGGCAGCCTGGTAATTGGGTCCATTTGTCTCTGGTTTATCGGCCTGTGACCTTCTTTCTGAAATGCAAAAGCTACAGTGGATGATTGTTACAAGAGAGACCAGGTGCTTTGTGACCGCCTGGAGGGGTGGGTTAGGGAGGGCGGGAGGGAGGGAGACGCAAGAGGGAAGAGATATGGGAACATATGTATATGTATAACTGATTCACTTCGTTATAAAGCAGAAACTAACACACCACTGTAAAGCAATTATACCCCAATAAAGATGTTAAAAAAAAAAAAGAGAGAGAGAGAGAGACCAGGGAATGTAAACACCAGGACCAGGATGTAATTTACATAAAGTTAGGGAGTGATAGGCACAGGATGTAATTTACATAGTGTCAGGGAGTGGTAGGTTGAGCTTTGTGAAGTGCAAATGTAGTTACAGACACTACAGATTAGTAACAGTGAAAATAAAACAAGGAGTGATTAACTTTTTCAGGCCAGGTTATGTTTCTTCTCTAGCCTGTTCACTGTTCCCTTTATTTCCCTTGTTCTCAGGAGAGGGGGGAAAAGAAACCTCACTTCCATTTTTATTGCAACAAGGCATCTACAAAGTTCATCCTCCAGAGGACGGAGGACTTGGACGTGGCTGGGAGACCAGGCAAGTCTCCATGAAGGAGATGGCATTGAGCTGGATGATGAAAGTCATGGGTGATGGGTGGGGGGTGGACAAGAAGGGTCCTCCTCAGACTTGCATAGTATTGACTTTGATCCTCCCCCTCCAGTCCTGGATAGAACTGTCATATCCCCATTTAGCCCCCTAGGGATGTAATCTAGGCTTGGTCAGTGTACCCACCTTCACTCAGGCCAATCTGAAGGCCCCAACCTTTTGGTCACTCACTCACATGGGGATCCCTTTGACCCACATCCAGCTGCGTGTAGCTGAGGAATCCAGCCCTGGGAATTGTGAAACATCCGGATAATCTGCTCCATGGTTGCCCTCAAGTAACATGTAGCCTGGAGGCTTTAATTGAGTAGGCATAAAAGGCTTCTTCCTTCCCAGCCCCACAGACCTCCAGACTCCTTCGGGATAAGTTGTCCACATGTCTTCCTCTAGGGTGAGGCTACATCTGGGTGGGTATACGTGTGGCTATCTCTTACTCAGAGGCTGCTAAGGCAGCCCCATTTCCTCCTTTTGTTTTTTTCCTAGGGAGTAGATACTCCAGGTAGGAGAGGTCTGGGGCAGGGAGAAGGGAAGGGAAATGGATCCCTTTGAAAGACCCCAAATGATCTAACATGGGAGAAAGCCACAGAAGCTAGAGGGCCAGAGAAGTAGAGAAGGTATATGCAGGCTTAGGAACTTCAGGGCAAAATAAGACCAAGTGAAGAAAGGGTAGAGACTCGGACCTCCTTTACACTTGACCATGGTGGACATTGGCCTGGGAAAAGTGGACTATCAGCTCAACTAGGTTGCAGTTTTTGTTTTTCTTATTTAAGAAAAAAAATAAGTTATTATGGTTATTGATGAGTGGGACCCCTGGGAGTTCCCACCACCATCTGCTCCCCTTTCAAATCCATTTTCCCCTCCTGGGGTGGATTTTAGCAGGTTGTAAATGCTAGGTTCCCATGACAGCTCCAGCTCATGGAGAAGAGAAACAAACACTCAAGGCACCTGGGTCCCTGATCTAACCAAATGTTCTTTTTCCTTCCAGCTTCCACGGGCTAGCCAGGCAATGTCACAGCAGAAGCAGCAATCTCAGGAGACTCCAAGTGCTCTCAGATGCCCCCCTCCCCAAGGCCCAAATCCTTCCCTGTTCTCCTGCTCCGTTCCTTGCACTCCCTGTACAGGAGGCTGTAGTTCTGTTTCCCAAAGGGCCTGAGATCAGAGCCCGGCTGGCTCTTGGAGGGCTCACCGGAAGCCCCACGGCCTCAGGGGTGGCACAACCTACCACATCAAAGAGGAGAAGTGTTAAGGAGTATTAAGGTGACTGGCCCAGAAAAGGGGACACGAGGACAGCTGCTCTTGCCCCACCCGGATCTCCCGCACTCATTCGCTGGAAGCTCAGGCCCCTCCCTCTCATTTGGGCTGGGAAACACCTCCTGGCGCCCCTGCACTTAGGAGGCCAGAACTCTGCTGAGCTGTACTTCCACATCTGTCCTCCACCCACCCTTCCAGCTCAGCACCAACACAGCTGCTTTGGAGGTGCAGCTGATGTGAACGCTTGAGGTTCCTGCTCAGACATGCTGAGACTTTCGCAGGTGGAGGCTGCCCCTCCTTCTTTCCTCCTAAGAGAGCTGAGGACGTTTTAAAGAGACAGGTGGTTTGAGACTTACGTCTGAGTTTTCAGCATCCTCACATCCATTGACCTGTGTCATCCCCCGATCCTAGCACTGAAGGCATCAATGTAATAAACATATGCCGAAAACCTACTGTGTACCAGGCTCTGTGTTCACAGATGTAAGTTGGAGATTTGTTTCTGCTCTAGAAAAGCTTACAGTCTAGTGGGAGAAGCAATGTACACTCCAGACTGAAATATGTAGACTAATAAATACAATTTAAAGCTGATTGACATATTTATTTTTTTCTTACTTTGCATCTAAAAGAACTTAAAGGGGGAAAAAAAAGTAAGAAAGGTCAAGGACAGCAGGGAGAGACTCATCCTGATGGTGTAGGTCAAAGGTGGCTTCCTGGGCCTTGGAAGGAGAAATTCAAAACAGAGAGAGCACACCACTTGTGGGAGAGAAGAATAGAGTCCCCGGGGTAGGGTAGGAAGCATTTAAACAGGGCCTTTAAGGATAAGCAGACTTTGGTACTGGGGCTGGGATGAGTAGGGAGGATCTTCCAGGTGGAAGATACAGCACAATGGAATGCAAGGCAAATGGGGTACTTGCCAATGACACGGATTTCAATTTGGCTGGATTGCCAGGTGTAGGATGATAATGTGGGACAGTTCATAACTCCAATTCCTTATGAAAACTCAAACCAACTGAATTTGCTGAACTGAAGTTTTAAAACTCCAGCTACCAAAAGATTATACCCAAGCTCAGAGTCTATCAGTCTGGGATTGGGGGGACCTGAGGTAAAGAAAGTATAGAGGCCTGGAGAGGCTTGAGGTTCAACTATGTTGCATATCAGTATAAGTTTCGTGTGAAAATTTTAGCTGATTCTTATTTTCTGGGGGACACTGAAGTATTTTTTTAACCAAGTACCCAACCCAGTAGACTGTATTGCCCAGGCTCAGAGCAGAATATCAGCCTGTCTGTCATTTCCAATACACAGGATGCTTATTTCCATAGCTTAGCCACTCCCCCATTGCTAGGACCTGATTTTGCCTCTGTTGTGAAATATTTATACCTAGTCATGTAGATATAGTATAATTATATATAATTATAATTTTAAACATATAATTTTTTCTCATTAAACAAATGATACATACTTGTGTGTATGCAAGATATGTTAATGTAGATAAGCATAAGGAGGATGATTAAGACCAACCAAAAATCTTATCACCTAAAAATAACTACTGCTAATAATTTCATGGATCTATTTCCAAACTTTAAAACAATCACAAAATAAGATCATTTCAGAATATTGTATAACCTGCTGTTTTACTTAACAATGTAATTGTCAATGCTCTTCCATGCAAAAAAATATTGATCAACATTATTATACTCTATTGGATGAATACTCCATAAATTTATGTAACTAGTTCTCTGATATCTGGCACTAAAATTGTTTCCACTATCTTGCTGTTTAAACAACAGTAAATAAATATATATATATGTATGTATAAAATAATTTAGAATTGGAATTCTATTTTTAAAAATTTTTTATTGAAGTATAGTTGGTTTACAATGTTGTGTTAGTTTCAGGTCTACAGCAGAGTGATTCAGTTATATACATATATATTATATCCTTTTTCATATTCTTTTAAATTATGGCTTATTACAGGATATTGAATATAGTTCCCTCGGCTATACAGTAAGACCTTGTTTGTTTTACATATAGTAGTTTGTATCTGCTAATCCTAAACTCCTAATTTATCCCTTCCCCACCCCCTTTCCCCTTTGGTAAACATGTTTGTTTTCTATGTCTGTGAGTCTGTTTCTGTTTTGTAAATAAGTTCATTTGTATCATATTTTAGATTCCACATGTAAGTGATATCATATGGTATTTGTCTTTCTCCTTCTGACTTACTTCACTTAGTATAATGATCTCCAGCTCCATCCATGTGCTGCAAATTACATTATTTCATTCTTTTTTTATGGCTGAGCAATATTTCATTGCATATATATACTACATCTTTTTTATCAACTCATCTGTCAGCGGACATTTAGGTTGCTTCCATGTTTTAGCTATTGTAAATAGTGCTGCTACGAACATTGGGGCGCATGTATCTGTTCGAATTAGAGTTTTCTCTGGATATATGCCTAGGAATGAAATTGTTGGAATTCTAGAATTGCCAAAGATTATAAAGTTATTTTATTTTATTTTTTTTCAGAGCCTCCAGGAAAATTGCATCTTGGTAGCAATTACAATGCCTCCATTTAAGAAAATCATTTTTGGGAAAAGGATGCCTTTTTTCGAGAGCAAGAGTGAGTACTATGGTGAGAAGAAATACTTTCTGAGAAACTTGACAAGTATCTATCTATTTTACTGTCATGAAATTCATACTTTTAAAAAAAGTTTAGATGCTTTCTCCTTTTGAAGGAAAAAGGATGCTTTATATTGTATAAAGCAATGTCTTAGGAATTTTGATATACCATTGCTTAAGCTTCCATATTTAGTTGATAGGTTTTTAAATATTTTTGATTTTAGATATTCAGTTATGTCCATGTGAGAGATTTCTGGAAATGAAATCTCATTTTTCCCTAAGAAAAAAGCAAAGTATAAACGTTTGGTTGATTGTGAAAAGCTTAATGTGAAAGAATATTTTTTTTTCTATTTTTAATTTCTGCTCTTTATTAAAAACAGACATTCACCAAGTCAAAACAAAAAAAATTAAGTTTTGACAGAAACAAATTTTCTTTGACAAGAGTACTAGTTAATTCCCTCCACTAATTGTTCAACTCACATAGTATTGCATTGACACACTGTTCAGTCTGTATCAAATTGACTTCAAAATTACATTGAAAATAAACTAGTAATTTGATCATTGTTTTTCTTCATAAAGGTCTTCATTTGGCATCTTCACATTTTCTAAATATGTCTGTACATCAGAAATGTCAATATTATAAATGCCTTTTTTGTGTTGCATTAGTATGGCTTTATTTTAATATCGTACACACAGTATACCTTTGTTTCATAGTAACAAATAACGAAAAACAAAGACTTCACATTTTGTGTAAAATGTGCTATATACGAAATCTTGGGCCAGCAAAAATAGGTAAGTGGTACTATCATTTTTCTTTAGAATGTATCTAACTTTACACTCATAATGAATATTAAATATTTACACATTTTAAATATTTTCTACTTAGAAAAATTTTATGTTGACAGAGCATTGACATTTAATATGCCCTTTTATCTAATTAAAAAAATGTTAAATGCAGTATTGTATGGACTAAATAAAGAACATGTAAATAGAAAAAAAAAAGAATGAAAGAAAGCAAGCTGCTAGGTATTTTAAAGAGCTCCCCAAGGACTTTGAAAGGTCCCTGAGTGAAGGTTTCACGGCATTGTGTACCCTCTTCACCAGTCTGGATTCCAGCCTTACAACAAGGGAGTTCTTGCAGGGGAACTGAGTTTGAGCCCAGTGATCTAATGCCAGGACAGCCCCTGCCTCAGAGTGCCCAGCTCTCCCTGGGTCTCCAGTCAGGACAGACGTGCCTGACTCGTTTGCCTGGCTCTGTGATCAACCTCTAGTGAGGCTGGCCTAGCCCACTCCCTAGGTCTAATGTGCTTTCAGCCGCTCTTAGTTTACAACATCTGCAGACCATATTTTATATTACTAGATCCTATACACTTCATGACATAGCACATATAGTAATAAAAAGTCATTGTTTTTATTGATCTCTGTAAAGTTGTCACAAATAAAATATTAAAACAAAATCATCCTGAGGTGAAAGAAAGTATGTGGTGATAATTTCCACTCTTATTTAGTGGAAGGCAAGAAATACTGTCTAAACTTGGCAGGTGAAGAAATAGAATTTTAGTTATAGTATTTAAAGTTATAGAGGTAGCCAATAGTAGTATGAAAAATAAAACCATGTCTAAATAAGGAGGAGGAAGGGAAGGGACAATGAACATGAGCTTCTTTCACTGTGTTTCATTGGGGGAAGTAAATAGGTCTGAAAGGAGGCAAAGAAATAAAGGTATAAGCAGGTTATTTACAGTGACACATTTTTTCATATTACAACCTATTGAATCACTTGATTTTTAATTTTCATTTATATATATTACTTTTTCTAAAAATCAATCAAATCACATCCTATTTTTACATCCCTGTATGAGTCCTAGGCCAAACTGTCCTTAACAGAGTGAGTGTTAAGTTCAGACCCCTGTCAGGTGGAACCCATTTCAAATCTCTGATAATTCTGTGATTTTACTCAAGTTTCTATGCTTTTCTATGGCTCAGTTTCCTCATTTAGAAATAAAGTAAAATAAGAGTATCTGCTTCATGGGACTGTGGAGGGGATTATATATGATATTGTAGGTAACACGTTTTGACACAAATGTTAGTTGTAATTTACATTTGGGGTGTACTCTATGTTTTAATAGCCTTTTTTATTTAACATAGTTTCAGATTTACAGGAAAGTCGCAAAGATAGTACAGAGAATTTCCCACGTCCCCTGTAACAGTTTCCCCTGTTGTTGAGATCTTACACTAGTATGGTACATTAATTACAATTAAAGAATAAATATTGATACATTATTATTAACTAAAGTCCATACCCATACTTTAGTCAGATTTCTTTAATTTTTAACTCGTGTTTCTTTTGTGTTCCTGGATCCCATCCAGGACACCATATTACATTCAGTTGTCTTGTCTCCTTAGGCTCCTCTTTACTGTGACAGTTTCTTAAACTCTCCTTATTTTGGATGACTTTGACAATTTTGATGAGTACTGGTCCGGCATTTCGTAGAACGTCTCTCAGTTGGGATTTGTGTGGTGTTTTTCTCATGATTAGAATGAGATTATGGATTTGAGGGAGGAGGATCACAGGGGTAAAATGCCATTCTCATCATATCATATTACATATCATATCATCATATCAATGGTACATACTATCGACATGACGTCGCTGTTGATACTGACCTTGATCACCTGGATGAGGTAGTGTTTGTCAGGTTTCCAAACTGTAAGTTTACTCTTTTTCCTTTCATTTCTGTACTCCTCTCTGGAAGGAAGTCACTATATGCAAGCCCATTCAAAGGGGTAGGAAGTTATGCTCCATCTCCTTGAGCGGGCAGTAGCTACACAAATTATTTGGAATTTTTCTGTAGGAAGATTTATCTGGTTCTCTCTCTTTCTCTTTATTTAAATTTATTCAATCATTTATTTATATCAGTAGGAACTCATAGATATTGGGTATCTATTTATTTTATACTTTGGGTTCTAATCCAATGCCAATTTATTTATTTTGTTGTTCATATTATTCCAGCTTTGGGAGCTCTTTCAGTGAGCTCCAGTGTCCCTTTGGCTTAACCCCATTTGTATTCTTTTTTAAGCACTTCCTTGTTTTATGGCATTATAAGATGATCCAGGTTCAATTTGCATATTCTCTGCCCCAGTCCTAGATTCAGCTATTTGTCTTGTGAGCCCTGCTTTGTTTTATTGGGAAATTATATTATAAACCAAGATCTGGGTGTTGGTTGTGTTCACTGCTACTGGGGTGTCATTGCTTCTTGGCCTTCCCAGTGGATGGAGCTTTGAAATATACATGTGCATACTAACCAGTGTATAGGCACAGGTCTGCAATTCTTTCAATAGATATCCATTGGTATCTATATTCAGCTGAAAATGAATTCATACTGATGACTTCAACTCTAATTCAGTATCTCATGGTTTATCTTAGCCTCTTTCTTTGTTCGTCTGTAATCGTCCACTCCAACAATGAGAAATTAACTCCCACCATTTGCCACACATTCACTTATTTGTTCATCCCCAGTATGCAGGAATGGTATACTCTGTTTTGAAAACAAAGTTATGAAAGCCCAGAAGTAATTTCATGCTGTGCAAGCAACGTTTTTTCTTGCCTCTGGAGGCTATATAGACTATTGATTAAAGAGGGAAGAATGGTGAGCCAGGGTCCTTGAAGCTGGGTAAAGATGGGTCAGGATAGAGACCAGGCATCCTGAAGACTAAGGGACTAAACTGAAATGGACTGTCACTCCATGGGAGCTCTTTCAGTGAGCTCCAGTGTCCCTTTGGCTTAACCCCATTTGGATTCTTTTTTAAGCACTTCCTTGTTTTATGGTATTATAAGATGATCCAGGTTCATTTTGCATATTCTCTGCCCCAGACCTAGATTCCACTCCCCAGAAATCATCAGCTAAACAGAGACTCTGCTCAGCTTCCTCCTCCCGCCATCCCACTTTAGCAGACTCACTTCCCAGGAGCAAGCTCATCACATGGCTTGGGCATAAAGCATGAGATCACAGACACCTGGTGTGGGACTATAGGCATGAGAAAGCCTCATTCCATACCCAGGCACGGGTTAGGACCAGTTTGGATTCTCTCTATGAATCAGGGTAGGAGAGGGCATAGCATCTCTGTCATAAAACTACATGTAGGAGATCAGAAAACAGTAGGGGAGAGTCTATAGGTAGATCAAAGAACACAAGTATTAAATCTGTGAACTAAATAGTTACTATACCTCAGACTAATGATTAGTTCTGAACTTTCTGGTAGATAAAATCTAAAGAGACAAATTATCTGATATATATAGTCTTCAAGAGAAGGCTTGCCCTTCCTAACAATGGATTCTAAAAGAAATTGTTTGCAATGATCAGGGATACACTTAAAAACATTATTAGAACAAAATTACAGATGGAGGACAACCACTATTGTTTTACCTCCCATTGAGAAAAGCAAGTCACATTAAACCAAATTCCTGCTTATTAACATGGCAGAGAGGGTCAACTGAGTGTATAAGGAAGCCTGAAAACAGAAGGTCTCACAGGGCTAGTCATAGCTTTGTTCACAAAGGATGTAACTCACCCATCTGTGAAACATGGATAATAAAAGTACCTCCATTCTTCATTCTGGTGTGAAATGATGCTCAAATAAGATAAAGGGGTCTAAATAAACCTGTCTTACTGCTCTGTTAACCACCTGCTCACGCTTCTTCTAACACCTAACAAGAACAGAACCTAAGTCCCAGACTGCTCTCTCTCTCTCCAGATGCTCTGTCAATTCTCTCAAGTCCCTGAATTCTGACGAATCCCTCCTCCTCCCTTGAGCTTCAGTACGCCCTCTCGACATGGACCTGTGATGTCTCCATTCTTCTCCTTCTGATTGAAGTCCCAGAAGTTCTACCCTTATCTCTGACAGGTTCTCTCTGTCCTGCTTTGATTGCCAGTGGAGTAGAGGGATTGACATACTCTGAACCCCATACAAACTCAGTCCCTGCCTGGATCGAACACTAGCTCTACTCATTTCTCTAGTGCCTAGTTAATAAGTTTGCTCTCAGACCCTACAGGCAAATGATTTTTAGGGAATTTTCCTCATTATAGCTTTATATAATAGCTCTGATATATGAGAGGCATTTTTCAAATATATGACTCCAATTAACCCTGAATCTTTGCCTGATCCATCCCAATGTCCATTGTCACAGCTTGCAGCCTCAACCTATGCATGACTCATGGGGATATTTGGAGGAGATGGTGGTGGACCTGTTGGGGGTGGGAGGTGGGAAGAGTGTCGTGAAACCAGCTTTTCCCAGTCACTGACATGTTCTCATGATATTCATTGTTATTTATAAATCTTTAGAGAAATAAAAATATAGACCCTCAGCACTGAGTGACACTGAACTAGCCAAATAGTAATATAATAATACCAACAACAACACAAAAAGCAACAGCAACAATCTGTATTTCTAGAGCACCTACTATGTACAACCTGACTTCTAACGACTGTATACATATTGTTTATGTAACCATCACAACAGCTCTATGAAGTGGATGCAATTTTTATCACCATTTTACAGATGAGTAGTCATAGTACAGAGAAGACAAGTGACAAGCCCAACGTTGTACAAATAATAAGTGATGGAACCTGGATTTGAAGCTGGGTCATCCGAGTGCAGATACTAGACATTTAACCCCTATGCTGTGCTCCCAAGAGGATCGTGCTCCCCCTCTGCCCACGCCAAGCATAAACACTGGGTGAGGTCAATTGACCTTAAGTGTCATCATAATTCTGCCTCTGTTTTAACTCTGTAAAATGATTTATCTGATCCTTCAACTCTCATGTGTGAAATGAAACCATATAACCAAGCCAAACAACACATTTTATTTGCAGTTAATTCACTCATTCAACAAATAAATAAGTACTGACTATATGCCAAGAACGGTTTTCGAGGTATTGCCATTATTTCTTTATTATCTGATCTCATGCATTTATTAGATAAAATTTTCTAACAAAAATAACAGAAAGGAAATGGCCTATTTTGTGAGGTAATGAGTTCTCCAAATAAGAGCATTTCATTTCAGACCAGAAAGCATTAGGCATATGGGAGAGGGGATATAAGCACCTGACTAGGTGTTTGCTAAGACCCCTCCAAGGCGGAATGAGTTTGTGAGTTGATAGTGCTCCTTACATCTTTTAACTGCCTCTGAAGATCCCTGGAGGAGCTTGGAGGAAGGGATTAAGAGGCTGAGGAAACACTGCTGCCCGAAGGTTCTAGGGCTGACTTTCATTCTATGGTACTACCATACATACATACTACACTTTAGGACGGTATTTCCCAAACTAGCAGAATCACCCAGAGAATATTTAAACAATGTAAATACTTAGGACCCACTCCTCAGAGATTATAACTCAATAGGTCTTAATTGGGAACCAGGAATCTGCATTTTAACAGTGCTTCCCAGATAGCTCAGATGCACAGAAGTTGTAGAGTCTCTGATCTATAACAGCACCAAGATCAAGACTGAAAGAATTCTTTCCTTGCTTCATGCAGTTCCTTGCTGGGTTAACCTTATTATTCTTCAGCCTAGAACTGTGTGATCTTCACTTGCTCATAAACTTTCCAATATTCAGTTTTTCCATAGGCAGTAACACCTAACTCACAGTGTTGTTCAGAGGAGAAAGTAAAACCTGTGAAATGTAAGACAAATGTGGGGGAATGTGAGGGACTCCCCTTGTGGGACTACTATCTCTAGAGTATGAATGGCTTAGAACTACAGGTTCACAGACTGACAGAGCAGAAAGTCCTGATGCCACAAACTGAACAACTTGCCTGAGGCTTCTTAATGCCTGCCCCCTATCCTCTTACATTTTATAGAACTGTCCTTCCTAGGTAAAGATAACACTCCTGATCCAACTGGAAGCTGGCTTTTCAGTGAGGGGTGGTATTACCATCCCTGCCTTTTCCTTAAGATGTGTTAATTGCAAGCTGAAAGATACAATCTACTGGGTTATCTCTTTTTGACACAGTGGAGAGAATGATGGTGAGGTCTTTAACATGCGGTTGTGATGAGCCAGAGGTATTATGTGTACAGCAGTCACTAAGTATGGGAGGATGGTGGAGCCAAAGATCTGTTCTGTTCACCTTGGTGAACATCAGAAGAGAGGGATGAAGTTATACAAGAGCAGGAAAGCTCTGTTGCTATAGGTTGTGGTGTCTCATTTCTTGGAAGATTTATAAATATCTTCTTGGGATCATTGCCTGGAGGAGAAGCATAGGCAAGGTGATCTCTCTGCATCCTTTCTGATCTTAGGGCTAAAAGGCATCATTTGATGGTGACATTTGTAAATACAAGCTGCAATAAGAGGTCTTAGTTATTGCTCCACTCACTGAGGTCCACTGAGGGGCCAGGGTAGAGCCCAGGATTCAAAGAGGGATGCTTACATTTGTTACCACAACAACCATCAAAGATGACCAATCAGAAAGTCACTCAGGTCCTAATATGATCAAGCAGCCCCTAAGCACAGAGGTCTCATCATTACCTCAGAGATCAAGATAAAAACAACACAAATAACCACACTCACTTTACAAGTGAAGACACTGAGGCCTGAAAGAGGCAAGTGACCTACAGCTGGTCAGTGTCAGGACTGGGCCTGTGCCTCAGGGATGACCTACTACTTCATTCTAAGGGAGTTTCCTACAGTTGGAGAATTTAGAGAAAGGAGGGGTCGTAATGCTGGCACCAGATGACACTGGTGTGTGTTCCCCAATAACACAGGAATAGGACTCAGCAGGCAGAGAATACTTGGGACTGCAATAAAGAATGACGTTTGTACTGTACCTACAGCTTACAGAACCCCACTCAATGCTGGTGTTGGTTTCTTCATTCAAACCACCATCCTATACATGGTGGGCCTACGTCTCTAGTTGACACTATACAGACAGGGGCGGGGGACTGGCTTTTGTGACCATGTCACAGAAGTCATGGGGATGTGTTATGCTGAGCAGATCTTGTCCCTTTCTTCCATCCACTAATTGGGATGGTCTCAGGCCCCCGGGGCCAGGTCATTGAACATGGGTCATGACTGTTCCTTCCACCCCAAGGAAAGCGCAAGCAGCATGGGTCCTTCAGCAATGCGGGTGTGAATCCCACTGCCCTTGAGAGGACCATGAATCCTCTCCCAGTGCAGTTTGCCAGAGTCAGACCCACATGTCTGCCTGCCCATTGGGATTCCGTCCCATAGGAGGACTGTTCAAAGATCTGACCACTCAAGTCAGAAAGAAGATCCTTATTTTCCTTTATTTCATCACTTAGGAATTAGCTTGATAAGAATCTCATGCATACCAATGCTGGCCTGATTGGTACCTCACCCTTCCATTAAGGGCACACCCAAGACAGCAGGAATCCAGAGCACGCTTGAATCCTCAGGCAGGCAGGATGGTGAGGAAGTGCTTGGGTAGATGAGGATAGAGTCAAGGAATATATGAGGTCCAGACAGCCCTCGAGGAAGAGAAGACCCTCCAGTCACCTTCCAACCAGTCCCTCTGTCTACAAGCTCATTAACAAAGAGCTCCCCCGAGTCCAGCTCTGATCCTCACATCAGATTTGTAGCCTGGTTGTCACCATAGACTTCAGCTTAAGTAACCAAATCAAGGCACCTAAGGCCACCTAACCCAAGTAATCTTTCTAAAATAAAAATCTCATCATGTCCCTCCTTTGATTAAATGGTCAAGGAGGACCCATTTGTCTCTAGTCAAAAGTTTTTAGGCAGCATGATCTAGTTTTCAGATGAAATTGATTGTTTGCCTCTAATACATAAAGCGGGTAAAAGTGCAATGACTCTATTTCAACAGGGGGTAAGTGGAAGGTCCAGATTGCTGTCTGCTCAGGCTCCCCCTCTCAGGTAGCCCAAATAGTCAAGAATTTAGGATAAACGATCATTTAAAATCCGACTCAAAGTTTTTAGGAATCCCCATATCAGTAGAATGGTGAGGGAAAGGAAGGAAACTAACATGTATTTTCAATGTACTACCTGTCAAACATTATTTGCATTATTACACTAAATAGCTCTATGAGATTCTTATGGTTAACTCTATTTTACAGGTTAAAAAAGAAAAAGAGACGAGGCTCAAAAATATTAAATAACATACCCATGGTTCAAAGGCCAGTGCCCCAATTCCAAGACTCATCTTCTTCCAGCTTCTGTGCATGCAAAGACATGAAACTGACACGTAGACAAGGGTGGAGGCAGGGAGGGGGGGCTGGAAGCACTCCCAGAGCAACAGAGCAACTCATACTGTCTGCAGGTGTGGCTCTCTGAAGAGGTGATGTTTGCACAACCTGGGTAACAGGGTTCCAAAGGATATAATTTTGGAAGCTATTAATCTATAGGCTAAAGTACACAACCCAGCAAGTAAAGCTCTTAATGCTCTGGACCCTCCTTTCCTTTCTGTCCAGTTAGTGTCCCACTTCTTGCTTTTATCCAATAGTATGGCTACTCTGTTTCCAGAAAAGATCAAGCCCTTTCACATCTCTGTGCCTATGCATGTGTTCTGCTTCCCTCTACCTAGAATGCCTGTTTCCCTCTCACCCCCTGACTAACTTGCACTCTGTGTTTGAGCCTCAGTCTTGTTTTACCTGTAACGTGGGATTAACAACAAAGAACTCAAGAAATAATGTGTTGGAATAATGAAAATAACATGTTTGATGGATGAGAGGTTGAGAATAAATCTTAATTCCCTTCCTTTCTCTCATATCATCCCACTTGTATCATTCATTCCTTAAGGGCAAAGAAATATCTTAATCTTTGAATTCACAAAATCCTGCACCTAACAGGTACTCAGTGAAAAATTAATGTCATTAAAATGGTCATTTCAAAGTTACTGCAAGAAAGGAGTTTCTGTTGGGATAAATAATTTTTCATTATTGAAACAGTAATTCATTGATGATTTTGGATCAATACAATAGAACAATGTTTTCCAACCTTTGAAAATTATTTGTAATATTTTAGTGGGGGCCGTGCAAAGAAGGAGCATAATTTTGCCCATCCCACAGATCTGGGCTTCAATAGCTCACACTCTTAGATAGGAGGGACACAATTAAGCAAGAGTCACATATATACACAATACTCTCTTTTGTCACAACCAGACAAGTTAAATAATTTCCTCTAATAAGTGGGATGAAATAACTAGACTATATGGAGTTGCTTCTTCATCATGTGGCTTACCTTGCAATGTTTCACATCTTCACATACACACCAGCCATCATCTCTCCCCTCTTCATCAAGTTCACCACTGCTCCCAACCTCAGATAAAATAAGTTCAGGGAAAACAGCAAACCAGGAAAGGTAGCACTTGGATGTTAATCCTTGGAGGTCTGATGCTCATAAATGCAAATACACACTTGAAGATGTATTGAGACCATCTGGTCCAGTCTCCTCTGAAACCCAGTGGGAGTAACAGAGCCAGGACTAGATTCCTAACTTCCATTGTCAAGTTCTTGTGGTTCGTTTTCATTGATGACTTTATCCCGGGAGCAGCCTCCCACACCCGACCCATTTGCTTGCTGCTAAGCTGGCCTCCCAGGTACTCTCTCTCCAGGAGTGAAAGGAGAGAGACTTTTGTCTCAACCACAGCTCATTAATTCACTGAGCAAATACTTTTCGAGCACTTACAAGATGTCAGGCACTGTGTAGGTGCTGAGGATAAAGAGTGAACCAGCAAACACTGACATTTCACTCTATCCAGGATGACAGATATAGAAAAATAAATACAAGCATGGTGTTATGAGAAATACAGTAAACTGTGGCAGCATTTCATAGGAGATACAAGGATTCAGAGCAAAGGAGTAGGGACAGGCATTAGAAAAGAAAAGGAGCGGATCCTTCTCCAACACAGGAAGTCACAAAGGATGGTTGCAGGCATGAGTAGACTTGGTGGTAGGAAGCGGAGTACTTTACACTTGACGGGTGCTGTTTACCCCATGAAGTAGGGGCAGTATCATCTATCTAGAGGCAGCATCAAGTGTTTCAGAGGTTCAAGAGAGGAGGAAAGGCATGATGTGTGTGCACAGTAAATTCAGAGAAGTATACAGGATTGCCAAGCAGTATTTTGGGCTCAACCAAGTGGATGATTGTGATCTTAAGATAATGCCATCTTTCCAAAGGATCTGTTTTTGTTTTGTTTTTAATTTTCACAGCAGCTAGGCATAGCAGGGCTGATTCAGCCAGGGTTTGGGTTTTGTCCGTCAAGTGCATTAACAAGCCGAAGGGGCAAGAAAGTTTATTATATTGGCCAAAGAGTGGTTGAAATGATGAACTAAGAAAAGCAAACTAGGAAAGGTTGCTGGTGGGCAAGGCTCTAGTAGGTTCCAGTGGATATAATGAAGGAAGTTGGAAACAAGGAACTGTGATCAAAGAAAAAGGTGGCTGGATTCATGGTCTCAGAGAGTTAGGAGACCTGGCTTCTAGTTCAGACTCTGCAGGACTCAGAGCATCTCCTTCATCTGCTCTGGCTTTCAGTTTCGTCATCCATGTGTGGAGGGTAAATAGTGGCCCGAAATCCTTTCCAGCTGGGCTTTTCTATGAGTCTACATTGTTGGTCAATGTTTTAGGCACTTTGGGATCTGAATCAGATACACTGAGCCTTTGATTGTGGCCCAACTGTGCTTGGATTATTGGTCCCAAACCTGTTGATAGAGTTTTCAGAAACTCCTTCATATGTTCGGGTGACCCAACATTTGTGGCTTTAGATTTTTATCTCAAGCATGAGTTGGATTCCTCCAGAAACCCTAAATTCAATCCCGAAGCTGTGCCATTATAAACTCCCTTATAAATCACGATCTTCTCATCTTTATGGAAATAATTCCAGGGCTTATGGAGGGGAGGGATGCTCTGGAAAGATACTCATGAACATCCAATAGTGACCCAGTGTGACAAAGTGATGGAGCCACTTGAATGTGGGAAATTGTCATCATAACCACCTGGTTGAGAACAGCTTTCACATGATTTATTCCCTTGAGTTAGGTGCAGGATATGTATAAAAGACGTCAGATCACACTATCTCCTCATTGCATTTGACATATCATCACTGGCCCAAGGTTAGAAGAACAAGGTGAGTGTCCTCATTGATCTGATGGCAATTTGGGGGTGGCTGGGATTGCCACACATCAGCTGAATGGGACAGGTCGGAGAGAATGGGAACTACCTGGTAATTGCAGGAAGATAAGGCTCATGAAGCTCATTGGTGTGGCTCAGAAGTAGCAATCCTAGGGGGGATAAATGGTAACCAGAGATTAGGCCAGTGGTGGGGGAGGCTACTTTGTAGGACAAGAGACAGTCACACAGGGCTGAAGGTAGAGCCCATGATGTAAGAATGAAAAGAAGGGAGATGATGAAAACAGGTGGAGTGACCATGTGCTGAGGCTAAACATGTGGTTTCTAGAATGCATAAACCAGATAATGTTATAAAAAAAACTTATGATTTTTGAAACTGCCTAGTGCCCTATGTTACTGCCTTTAAAGTCAGGAGTCGTAGGAGAACCAGGACAGGTAGGAGAAGGTGTTACCAAAGCCTAACTTACCAACTGCCTGATTTCTCCTATGCCAGGAAAGTAGGGCTACTCTGCTGTAAAGACATGGGCCTTGGAACCACAAAATCAATTACAGAACTTCAGACTCTGTAGGAAAAATACTGATACAAATGAGATTTATAATCACTGAACTTTTGAAATATCTGCATTGCTTTATAGAGCAACTGAACATTTTCCAAGATGTCCTGCCAACAAAACCAGCAGAAGTGCCAGCTCCCTGCCAAGTGTCTCCCCAAATATCCACCCAAGCACCCCCCAAAGTCTCCTCAGGCCCTGGCTCCCTGCCTCCCTCCTGCCCCTTCCTGCTCTGTCCCCAGCTGCTGTATTTCTGGCTTTGGAAGCTGCTGCTCTCTGGTGTCCCACTGGTTTCCAAGTGTCTACCTATGCCAGCCCCAGCCTTCCAACTGCTGTGAGGTGGAGCTCTCTGGATGTTCCAGTTGCTGCCATAGTTTTGGGGCTACAGATGATCTGCAACCTTGGTTGGAGCAAAAGAGCCACAGCCAAAGAACAGTCTGGAGTTGACATCCCTTCTCACTCTCGGTTTTATTCGTCCCTCTCCTCCTGAATTAAGCTGCCTAGATGTGTACATGATGGATTCCTCTTTTTCCTGAAAATCTCACACTTCCTGGCCTTAGCTCTGGTCCTAGGTCAAGAAGACCTGAACGCTGGAGAAAACTCTACTTCCCAAAGCCTTATCAGTGTGCACAAATAAAGCTTATCTTTCCCGGCACCCAAAACTAATTAGAGTTTGTTGATTTCCCCCATCCTCAGCTTTGAGGAGCTTCCAGGAACCTGGATTCCTTAAGCAGATTCCCACAAATAGCCACCAGATGGGAAATTCCCTCTAGGTAGACCCTGGGTCTGAGCAGCCTGAGAGAACTGTGAAAAAAATATCCAGAGGGGAATAAGAAGGGGATGTTCCCAAAGTATCAGTGACCCTGTTCCACTGCTATTGCCACATTTGCCACCATCACTGAAATTTCTTCCTACTCATAAAGGACACGATACTTCGCAGTCCCAGAACTTAGCCTCCAGATCATTTTTATTTGGGGGAATCACATGCTTAAGAAGGAAATGCCACAGGGGTACATGTAGTTTTCAGATCTCAGTTCAAAAAGCCATGAACAACGCTCTCCTTGAGTGAATCCTCCTGAGTCCCTCACGCCTTCTCTTCACACATGCGCCAGAATCTGGGGAATGTACACCACGGTCCAGTGAGCATAATACCCCCGAGAGACATTTGGGCCTTGGTGTTGCTATCCACCCTATGTGGTTTCTTTTCCTCCTCTATTTAATGGGACAAATGTCATGGGTTGGGGGGCAAGTTCTCAAGGTACTTTTTCCAACCCAACAGTGGGCCACAGGCAACAGCAATGCTCTGCCCATCCTTCAGGACTATGGTTCTTTTTTAAAATTTTTATCTTATATTGGAGCATAGTCGATTAACAATGTTGCATTAGTTTCAGGTGTACAGCAAAGTGATTCAGTTATACATGTATCTCTTCTTTTTCAAATTCTTTTCCTATTTAGGTTATTACAGAATATTGAGCAGAGTCCCCTGTGCTCTACAGTAGGCCCTTGTTGGTTATCTATTTTAAATATAGCGGTGTGTACATGTCAATCCCAAATTCCCAATCTATCCCTCCCCCCTCCTACCCCTGCCCCGGTAACCATAAATTTGTTCTCTAAGTCTGTGAGTCTGTTTCTGTTTTGTAAATAAGTTCATTTGTATCATTTTTTCAGATTCTGCATATAAGCGATATCATATGATATTTGTCTTCTTCTGTCTGACTTACTTCACTTAGTATGATAATCTCCAGATCCACTCATATTGCTGCAAATGGCATTATTTCATTCTTTTTTATGGCTGAGTAATATTCCACTGTATATAGGTACCACATCCTCTTTATCCATTCATCTGTCAATGGACATTTAGGTTGCTTCCATGTCTTGGCTATTGTAAACAGTGTTGCAATGGACACTGGGGTGCATGTATCCTTTCGAACCATGTTTTTCTCCAGATATATGCCAGGAGTGGGATTGCTGGATCATATGGTAGCTCTGTTTTTAGTTTTTTTGAGAAACCTCCATACTGTTCTCCATAGTGGCTGTACCAATTTACATACCTCCCAACAGTGTAAGAGGATTCCAGTTCTTCCACACCCTCTCCAGCATTTACTGTTTGCAGATTTTTTGATGATGGTCATTCTGACTGGTGTGAGGTGATACCTCATTGTAGTTTTGATTTGCATTTCTCTAATAATTAGTGATGTTGAGCACAAAAGCATAATATTAAAATGGCCAAGACAATTCTAAAAACCAGGAGTAATTTGCAGGGACTAGCTCTACCAGATATTATATATTTATAATATATTATGAAGCTGCTATATAGATAGTGTGGTACTAGACCATGAATATACAGACAGATCAATAGGACTCAATGGGAAGCTCAGAGCTGGGACCAAATATATAGGGGAAATTAATTAAATATCAGGTAAATTGCATAACTGGGCAGTTTCCAGAAAAAGAAATATTATGGCTCCCAAGCATAATGAAAGAAAATTGAGCTGACTTACTAAGAAAAACTCAAACCTACTCTGAAATATCAGTTTTAACTTATCAGGTTGATAGAGCACAATTAGTTTAATAATGAATTCATTGTGTGAGTTTGTGGGGAAATATGCAGTTTTACACATTGTGAGGAATGATGTAAATTGGTGAAACATCCATGGAAGAAAAATTGACAACGTCTCTCAGTTTTATCTTTTGAGGAAGCAACTGCACTTAGGGAAATGTATGCTATATCCATTCTCCCCGAGGCACGATGTATGTACAGTGTGTCACCACAGCATTGTTTGCAAGAGCTCAAATTGGGAATTCCCATGTGTCTCTAGATTATTATTCAGACAGCAAACTGAATGAAGATACTCTTTATGTACTGAAATGGAATGATCCCCAACATGAGAAAAAGCAGTGAGCAAAACAATGTGGAGTTTCTCTTATTTTGTTAAAAGAAGGAAAGGTATACTTGTTTGTGTGTGGCTTTTAGCATATAAAATATTCCTGGAAAGATATTTGAGAAACTGATTGCTATTGGATGAAGGGATTGGAGTAGCAGGGGGAAATTGCACTGTGTATCCTTTTTACCTTTTGGGTTTCAAACCAAATAAATATATGATAATAATGGATAATATCAAAGGAGAAGTACAGGAAGCTGGGCCTCAGGGACCTGAACCCAGAAGTGAGAGACCACAAGGATTTGCTCCATTACAGAGCAAACTGGCCTCAATTTTCTCATCACCAATAAATTTAGCTCCTATAACTAAAGAAGATGGTCATAATCATCCCTAATTTTGATGACAGAGGCAAAAATAAATAAATAAATAGGAGGTAGGAGTGGGGCTGTGAAGGGACACATTCTGTTAGTTTGGATGATGTTTGGAGAACAGACTTTAAAAACAGGTTTCTCACCTTGTGCAAATGAAGTTCGGAGTTATAGCAGAGAACACAGCCCACACACAAAAAAGTAACTAACAATCAGCATTCATGCATTCAACCAACATTGTTTATTCCCTATATGTCAGAGACTATTCTAGAAGCTTGAGGTGAGTCCATGCGAAAAAAAAAAAAAACACTTTGCCCATTTGGAGGTGACATTTTGGTGAGAGAAGAAAGACAATAGACAAAAACAGAGCAAAGAAATTATACGTAGAGTATATTGTATGTATATAAAAAGTGTTACCTAGGAAAAGAAAGTAGAACTGTATAAAGGTGATTAGAGTGAGGGAAAGAGTAGCAGATTGTAATTTTAATTAATTAATTAAAATTAATTAATTGGGGGTATAGTTGTTTTACAATGTCGTGTTAGTTTCTAATGTACAGTGAAGTGGAGTTCCCTGTGTATACAGCAGGTTCTTATTAGTTATACATATTAGTGTATACATGTCAATCTCAGTCTCCCAATTCATCCCACCCCTGACCTCCACCCCTGCTTTCCATATGTCCATATGTTTGTTCTCTACATCCGTGTCTCTATTGGCAGATAGTAATTTTAAATAGGAAGATGAGGGTGTAATATCTTGCTTATAAAGCCACATTTAAGCAAAGACTTGAAGGAAGCAAGGGAGTTAGTGATGAAGATCTCTTGGGGAGACTATTCCAGCCAGTACAAGCAAAGGGCCCTAGGTGGAGGGGTGTGGTGTTTATGCTGAGCTAGAAATGAATAAAATAGAGTCCTTACCCCCACAAGGGATCCTTGTTTCTCCCATGTTTAGAACCCCTCAGTGGCTCTCATTGTCCTCAGGTTAAATCCAAACCCTTTCCCATGGCGTATAAGGCCCTCATCGGTACAGCGTCCACCCTTTCTCCTTTCTCCCCGCTGTGCTGCAGCCACACCGAGCTTCTCCCCTACACAGGACATCTCCATGTCCCACTCTCTATCTCCCGTTGCCACCCAATCCCTGCTTAAACATCACTCCTTCCGGAAAGCATGCCAGACCCCAAACCCGACCCCATGTGCTCCCTTGGCAACCTGTGCTTCCCCTGCCATCATTCTCATCACACAGTACTGACGCCGTCTACTGTCTCTACACCGAATTAAAAGAGCTTTGAGAATGTCAACTATTGAGCTTGTACACTTCATGTTCAGGATGGAGCCTGGTAGACAGTAGACACTCAGTACATATGTGTGTGTTAGGCTTATGTCTTAGGTAATCGAACCATTATGTTTTTTTTTAACATCTTTATTGGAGTATAATTGCTTTACAATGGTGTGTTAGTTTCTGCTTTATAACAAAGTGAATCAGTTATACATATACATATGTTCCCATATCTCTTCCCTCTTGTGTCTCCCTCCCTCCCACCCTCACTATCCCACCCCTCTAGGTGGTCACAAACCACCGAGCTGATCTCCCTGTGCTATGCGGCTGCTTCCCACTAGCTATCTATTTTACATTTAGTAGTATATATATGTCCATGCTACTCTCTCACTTCATCCCAGCTTACCCTTCCCCCTCCCCATGTCCTCAAGTCCATTCTCTAGTAGGTCTGTGTCTTTACTCCCGTCTTGCCCCTAGGTTCTTCGTGACCTTTTTTTTTTTTTTTTTTTTAGATTCCATATATATGTGTTAGCATACGGTATTTGTTTTTCTCTTTCTGATTTCAGAAAGTTTCACTGATCTGATTCACTCTGTATGACAGACTCTAGGTCCATCCACCTCACTACAAATAACTCATTATGGGTTTACTCAAGAGCTGCCTGTGCCCTTCAGGAGAGAAGAAACCAAGAGGAACCCTACTATCCAGCCAGCAGGGGGTGCTGGTGAGTCAGTCACAGTCACAGAATATTGGGGAGAGAGAATGACAAGGTCACAGAGGCTTAGAACCTCGGAAGCTTGGCATCCGGAGGGAACAGAAACCATTTGACTTCTGATAGTCATGGATTCACTAGGCTGCTGAGGGAGCGGCATATCTGCTGCCAGTCCAGGGAAGACAGTTTTTGGAAGCCAAGCATGAGAACCACGAATTGAAAAGAGACAAAAAAGAAGTGTCCAGAGCAGGTAACCCGGGAAAAACTTGTCGATGGGTCCTGCCTTCATGGCTGTCCATTCATCCATTCATTCATTCCTTAGTACTGAAGTCCACATAATGTCATACACTGTGTTAAATGCTGAGAACAGTGGCGAGCAGGACAGCAAGGATGCCTGTGCCCATGAAACTAACAGACTAGAGGAGAAGCCGGACAATTAGGGAAATCATGATAAAAATGTAGCGAGAAGTATAGGGAGCACCAAGAGCTTATACCAGGGCCACAAACCCTACGGGTTAGTGTTTTCCTCAAGTGATGTGTAAGCTGAGACTTCAGGTTTGAGTAATATTTAGTGAGGGTGTGGGGATAGGTGTTCTAGGCCATGGGAAGAGCAGTACAAAGATCCAGACAGAGGCCAGAAGAATTTAGCAGGGATCTGCTCTGGGCCAGTCTGATGACATGGAAGGAACAGTGGCTAGAGATGAGGCTGGGCTGCTGGGCAGAGGTCAAGGAGACGGCAGTGAGACAAAGGAGAGAGCACTGGCTCAGAACACATGGGACCTGAGGGCATTGTCCTTTCCCTCCCTGTGCTTTAGTGCACAGGACTGATTCCTAAGATGCTCTCCATCTTTGATGCAGCACCCCACCCCCAATCGGGACCTGTTCCCGGGACCTGCCCAAAGGGAACGTGCTGGGAGGGGATGTCTGGAAGCAGCCAGGTGAACCCCTGGATGGGAGCTCTGGGTACCCTCTGGCCACTGGGATGAGAACTGCTCCTGTAGAAACAGCCCAGCCTGGACTTGGAAGGATGGAGTCTGACATGCTGGGCTTCCTGGTGGACAGGAGGCTCCCAACTGTCAGTCCAGGGGCACTGGCTACAGAGGGATAAAGGTAAACCACAGACACAGAGGAGGAGAGAAAGAGAGAATGGAAAACAGTGACAGAGAGAGACAGAGAGGCAGGGAGAAGAAATTGTAAAGGAAGCAAAACATGCACAGAGAAAAGCAACAAAAAATTTTAAAGGGCTCACTGTCTACTCTCCCACTTCCCACCTCCCTCCCACCCCCACCTTCTTCTCTACCCTGGTCTCAGGTCTGACCCCCCTTATGGGACAGATTCTGACAACACGGAGACTGCGCCAGATACCAGGCTCCTTGCACACGCTCACGTGCGTGTGCGCACACACGCACATGCACAAGCTCAGCCCCCAGGGCTCCAGGGAGCCCAAGTGCACAGACTTTCTGTCAAACAGCTTCAAAGACCATGGAGGAGGCACCGAGCAAGGCTCCTATGGCCCTTAACTCTCCCCTCTTTTTCCCCATTTTCCTGCTGATGTCTGGGTTCTATTTTCATATCTGTGTGTCTCCTTTTGCCCTGCTTCTCCTTCCTCCTCCATCCCAGGCAAGTCAGGGCATCGACAGGGCAGAACTCTGCCACCTCAGCCTCTCTGCAGCGTCTCTTGACCTGGAGGGAGGGACTGTGTCACCTGTGCCCTACTCCCACCCCTTAGGAGTCCTGGTCCAGTGCCGTGTGCCTAAAACTGAGCAGAGACCTCTTCCTGGATGACAGAATTAATTCCTGAATAACTGGCAGGCATAGAGTCACAACTGAATTGAGGCCAACACCCTACCCCACAAGTCACTTTTGCCTCTCAGGTGAGAACCTGTCCCTGACCCAGCTGAGGCTGCAGCCAGACTGCCAGGGACCTGGGAGTATGGAGAGTGCAGACCCATGGTAGGGACCCCGTGAGGTGACCCTTCTCAGATTTCTTTCCCTCCTGCTGCTGTAGCTCAGGAGATGCACAGCCTAGTGGACCCCAAAGGGTAGTCACCCCAGTCTGTCCTTAGCCAGCAGCAAGCAGCACAGTGACATCCTTCTCAGGCTCATGGCAGTGGCTCCTTCCCCCAGAGAAACCCCACGATGAGGCTCTGGTGGTTCTGAAAGTTGAGGTGGAGAGAGGCTGGGCAGGGCAGAGGTGTCAGCCACGCCCAGCTCAGTGGGGCCCAGCTTGCACACCCGAGCTGAGTGAGGTGGATCCCCAGAAGCAAGGGCTGAGCTATGGGCCTGACACCCATCATCCGAGACAGCCGAGGCCCTGGGTCTACAGCAAAGTGGGTCATCGGACAGGTTTCCTCTTACCTAATGTAAGAATGTTACCTCTTACCTAATGTAAGAATCCCGCACACCTTCCGGGAACCAGATCTGCCTTCAGTGGCAAAAAGGGGATGGTAAGGCTTTCCGTCCCACCCAGGGAACCCTCAGGGAGCCTTTGGTGTGAGGGGGAGTTGTAACTCCTGTCCCCAGGAGTCCCCCCATCCTCACGACACAGAGAAAAGAACAAAAAGATGAGAGCCATGGCTTTCTCAGCACCGGATGGAGTATTTGGAGTAGGGCTGGGAGGGGGTGGTGGATGGCAGGGCAGGGGTGGGATAGAGGACGGGGAAGAATCCACTGGCAGGAGGGGCTGAGGCCAGAACAGAAGCAATCTCCTTAGGAGTTATTCACACAGACTCCAATTTTAAAGCCTGATGAACAAATACAGTGAAATCTGTTTGGTCCAGCCACGCAGCCATGGTCATAAACTTCAAGTTCTTCCTACCTTGTTCTTGTGCTTCTGCGTGGACACACACACACACACACACACACACACTCACACACAGGTGGGTGCACACATGCACACACACAGATACACAAGTGTGTGTGCCTAGTGGAAAGCCCACGGCAGTAACTGGTTCAGTTTAAAAAAACAGTTTGGAAGGACTTCCCTGGTGGTCCAGTGGTTAGGACTCTGCACTTCCACTGCAGGGGGTCTGGGTTTGATCCCTTGTCGGGGAACTATGATCCCACAAACTACGCAGTTGAAAAAATTTTAAAAAATCAAAAAAAAAAAAAAAAAAAAAGAAAAAACATTTTCGGCCAGTGGTTTATCTGTGGGTTCTGGAGGCTGGAGGGTGGTGGCAACTTGATCTCAGCAGTTGTCACTTGAACTCCCACACACATCCTCCTCCACCCGGGTGACAGGCTCTGACAGACCTGGCACCTCCCTGATGTGGGTGTGTGGACTTGTGGGATGAGCCCCCAGCCGGGGTGCTTGCTCATTTCTTCTCCTCCACGTCTCGCCCTGGGCTAGAAGACACCCCAAGTCCCTCTGCCTGCTGACTCTGGGCCACTTCTAGATACTCTGTCCTGCTCTGGGACCTCCCAGTGGCTTTCGTCCACGTGCCATAAGAGGGACTGGGCAGAAACCATAGCGGTGCTGCCCTAGGGGCCATATATTGAGTCCTAGGCGTATGGACTTAAGGAGAACTTTCCTGGATTTCCTGGGTGGGAGGTAGGTGGGTTGATAAGGAGCAAAGAAAGAGTTGTTTGGGGTTTTCCTACTCCTAGAAGAATCGGGAGATTACAGAAGCCTTGAATGGTTGAATTAGAGGACATCTACAAGGTCCAGTTGTCTCCTCTTTACCCCTAACGCTGCCCCCACACAAAGGAAGAGATAAAGGTCAGAGAGGTGAAGAGAGCTGCCCCGCCCCCTGGCTCAGGAGTCATAGAACCAGACCTGGAACTCGGTCCTCCATGCCAAGAGCAGTGACCTTTCTGTCTCCTTTGCTGGAAACGCCCCCAAGGCAGACACTTCCTACGTGCTGAGGGGCGTGGGGGGGATGATGCTTTCAGGAAGGGCAAGACAAAAGATCCATCTGTCTCAAGGTAGTCGGTCACCCTAGAAAGAGTCCTGTTGCACCTGGGTCCCTGGGTACCACGTTGGACACCAGACCAAGCACATGCTCTGGGTTGGGATGGAACCTGACTTGAATCCACTTACTAGCAACTGAGGTAGATCTCTGAACTCCAATCACACTCATAGGTAAGATGGGGTGAAAACACCAACTTCTCAGGCTGGCTGTAACCATTCATGAGATGAAGTTTTTGAAGTGCCTGCCACTGGACTCAGACTCGGCTGCCAAGGGTCATACTCTTCCTCATTAGCTAAGAGACCTTAGGCAAAATTCTTACATATTCCGCTCTTTCCTTTTCTATCTGGAAAATGGCTCCCTAGTGAGGAACCAGCACACTGACCCATATGAAGGCACAGAACTGTGGGACTGGGTTCCCTCTGAGCATCCAGCCTTGCTTTCCCAGCGCTGGTCTGTGTCATCACTCTGAAGATGGATGTATCTGAGGGTCAAAGAAGGGGGGAGTGAATGCAGGCAGCCAGCTTTCCCTCTGAAAATGTTCTTTTTGTTCTAGGACCTCCAAAACTTGAGAAGAGGTGTGACCAACCAAAGTGCAACCCAAGCTGCCCACCAAAATGAAACCCATGCTGCCCGCCGAAGACCCCGTGTTACATTCAGCCCACGTGCTGCTGTTTGGAGCCCAAGGCTGAGTGCACGTGCCTTAATAAAGAGACTGATCCCACTGCACCAAAAACTCAGAACAATAACTCCCTAAGCCAACAGCAGTCCCAAAATCCACAACTGGTGCCCAAATCAGGTCCCCAGGGGCAGAAGCAGCCAAACAAGTGGACTGTCACAAACAAGTGGACGGTGCCATGCCCACCACCTGGTAGAGTCAGGCTAGACCGACTTTTAGAAAAGCTGATTCTCATTGACCACCAATTCCTCCCAACCAGAAGCCCCTATTTCCCTTCATAGCCTCCCAACCTAGGGAGGCCCCAACTGGAAATGGAAGGTTGAAGAGGCTAGAAACATCTTGCCTAGCGATCCTGATATTAGATAGCACAAAAATAAAAGAGCAATACAAAATTGTCTCTGTTTCCTCCTTTACCTATGAAACCATCTCCCTTGTCCGGCCTAAGTCCAAGAAAATATTCTAGGCATGTCATCAAGGGCCCAGGACCCAGAAAACCAGAGTCCAGGAGTACAAGGCCTCTGCTGAGCCAGAATTAGTGTGACTGACTCATCCTTGTTTTAAAATGAAAGTCCCACGTTCCAAGAATCCCTCCAGTCCCAGGAAAAGGGGGCGGTCAGTCACCTAAGAGCAGGAATTCCAGTGCCCCTGGGCCCCTGCGCACCACCTTTGAGGTCAAACCAGCAAGAGCACATGCCGAGGAGTGATTCCCCTCCCTTATCCCAGAGATTTTCGTAGAGATGGAGCTCCCAGGACTCAGCACAGCACTGCAGCAGAGCCTTACGGCATCAATACCAGCTCCACGATGGTGGAGCAAGTTGTTGGACCCACTCAGGCTCCATTTCCTCATCTGTAAAATGAGGGTAATGGTACTTACTTCAAAGGGTTTTTATGAGAATTAAATGGGATGATTCATTTAAAGTGCTTGACATAGGATCTGACACATCATGGATACGCAATGCATGGTTCTCCTCAAACTTCCCTCTCTGTCACCAGGTCTCTATTTCTCTCCAAAGAAGCCACCATGCTCCAGCAATTTGTCCCCAAAACACACCTCTGTTAATCTAGGTGGGCAGGTAGAAATAGAGAAATCAGCCTCATTCACTATACTTGTAAACTTCATTTTTTCCTGCTTTCTTGGTATACAGCTGACATATTCATCACCTTCAGAATTTTTCTAATGACCTTTTGTGTTTCTTCCCTCATGATTCTCCCCGCCCACCAATCTCCAGAAAACAACTGATCTACTTTTGGTCCCTATAAGTTAGTTTGAACTTTCAAGAATTTTATACAAGTGGTATCATCCAGTATGTATTCTCTTATGCCTGGCTTCTTTCACTCAGCAAAACTACTCTGAGATTCAAACAAGTTGTTGCATGTATCAATTGTTCATTCTTTTTTTATTGCTGGGTAGTAAATGCCCTCATTGTATGGATAATACCACATTATGTCTATCCATTAATCTATTGATGGACATTTGGATTGTTTTCAGGTTTTGACTATTACAAATAAAGCTGCCCTGAACATCATGACAAGTTTTTGGATGGGTATATGCTTTCATTTCTCTTGGATAGAGACCTAAGAGTAGAATAACTGTGTTATACGGTAGGTATATGTTTTACTTTTTAAGAAATTGCCCAACTATTTTCCAAAATGGTTGTGCCGTTCTACATTCCCACTGAAAGTACGTGAGAATTCTGGTTGCTGCACATCTTTGCCAACATTTTGTGTGCTCAGTTTTTTATTTTTAGACATTCTAATTGACATGTGTTAATTGAGTTTCATTTGCATTTCCTTAATGGCTACTGGTATGAGCATCTTTCCATGTGCTCATTTGTCTCCAGGTATCTTCCTTGGTGAATTATCTGTTCAAATATTTCCTCCATTACTTTACTGAGATGTTTGGTTTCTTATTACTGAATTCTGAAAGTTTTTTAAAGATATATATATACATTTTGATATAAGTCCTTTATCAGATAAGCTATCTGCACATATTTACCCCAGTCTGTGGCTTATCTTTTTTTTTTTTGGTGGCTTATCTTTTCATGCTCTTAAAGAGTTTCTTTCAAAGAGGAGGAGTTCTTAATTTTGACAAAATCCAATTAATTTTTTTTCTTTTATGGATCTTGCTTTGGGTGTCATATCTAAGAAATCTTTGCCTAATCCTAGGACACAAAGATTTTCTCCTATGTGTTCTTCTATAAGTTATTTTTTGTATACGGTGAAAGTTTTGGACAAAGGATTTATTTTGGGGGGGCAGTATGGAGGGGCATATATGGATATTCAATTGATCCTTTCTCTACTGAATTGCCTTTGCATCTTTGTCAAAAATCAACTGACCATATTTGTTTGTATTTACCTCCAAATTCTTATTTTGTTACACTGATCTATTTGTCCTTCCTGACACTCTCATCTTATTTACTATAGCTTTAACGTGTCTTGAAGTCAGATAATGTAAGTCCTCTAATTTTGTTCTTTTTCAAAGTTGCTTTAGCTATTCTAGGTCCTTTGCACTGCCATATGAATTTTGCAATAAACTTGTCCATTTCTACAAAAAAAAAAAAAAGAAAGCCTGCTGAGATTTTGACTGGGATTGAATTAAATCTGTAGATTAAATTGGAGAGGGATGGACATCTTAACAATATTGAGTCTTTCAATTCATAAACATGGAATATCTAACCATTTATATAGGTCATTTTAATTTCTTTTTAAGTTTTGTAGTTTTCAGTGAAAAGGTTTTGCACATATTTTGTCACATTTTCCCTAGGTATTTCATCTATTTTGATCATAATATAAATGGGGTTTTTAATTTCAGTTTCTGATTATTCATTGTTAGTATATGAAAATGCAATTTTTGTATAATAATCTTGTATACTGCTTATTAGTTTCAATAGCTTCATGTAAATTCCATAAGATTTTCAATATATGTGATCAGGTCATCTGAGCATAAAGAGAGTTTTACTTTTTCCTTTCCAATCTGGATGCTTTTTATCTCTTTTTTGCTGCCATTTGAGGATGGTCCTTCTCTTTCTACTTTGCTGGGAGTTTTTAACAAAAAATGGATGTTGAATTTTGAAAAATATTTTCTTCTGCATCTATCGAAATGATCATACAGTTTTTCTCTTTTGGTCTATAAATATGGTGAATTACATTGATTGATTTTTTTTAACATCTTTATTGGAGTATAATTGCTTTACAATGGTGTGTTAGTTTCTGCTTTATAATGATTGATTTTTGAATATTAAAACAGCCTTGCATTCCTGAGACAAACCCTATTTGATTGTGTTGTTAGTCCTTTTTACATGTGTTTAAGTTTGATTTGCTAAATTCTTGTTACCTTTTTGCCTCTATGTTAAGGAGAGATATTAGTCTATAGTTTACTTTTCTTGTAATGTCTTTTTCTGGTTTTGGTGTCAAAATAATGTCCTTATGAAGTGAGAAGTAGTCCCTTCTCTTCAGTTTCCTGGAGTAGCTTGTGGAGAATTTGGTATATTTCTTCCTTAGGCATTTGGTAGAATTCACCAGTGTTTCTTTGTGGGAAAGTTTTTAATTTAAAATATAATTTCTCTAACTGATTTAGAGTTTTTCAGATTATCTGTTTCCTCTTGGATGAACTTTGCTAATTTTTTTCTTTTAAGAAATTTATCCATATTATTTGTTTTTGAATTTGTTGGCATAAAGTGTTTTATAATATGTCCTTAATATTTTTTAATACCTATAGAATTTGTAGCAAGGTGACCTCTTTCATTGCTTTTTTAAAAAAATTTATTTATTTTTATTTATTTATCTTTGGCTGTGTTGGATCTTTGTTGCTGCACGTGGGCTTTCTCTAGTTGTGGTGAGCAGGGGCTACTCTTCGTTGCGGTGCACAGGCTTCTCATTGCGGTGGCTTCTCTTGTTGCGGAGCACAGGCTCTAGGTGCATGGGCTTCAGTAGCTGTGGCATGTGGGCTCAGTAGTTGTGGCTTGCGGCGCTAGAGCGCAGGCTCAGTAGCTGTGGCACACTGGCTTAGTTGCTCCGCGGCATGTGGGATTTCCTGGACCAGGGCTCGAACCCGTGTCCCCTGCATTGGCAGACGGATTCTTAACCACTGCGCCACCAGGAAAGTCCTTTCATTTCTGATATTGGTGATTTATGTCTTCTCCCTTTTTTTCCTGCTTAGTCTGGCTAGTGTTTTCATCAATTTTATCAATCTTAAAGAATCAGCTTTTTGTTTCATTGGTTTTCTATGTTGTTTTCACTTTTCTGTTCCACTGATGTCTGAGCTGATTTTTATTATTTCCTTTCTTCTGCTTACTCTGGGCTTACTTTGTTCTTCTCTTTTCTAGTTTCTTAACATGAAAGCCAAGGCCATTAACTTGAAGTCTTTCCTCTTCTAGTATGCACATTTAATGTTATTAATTTTCCTCTCAGTACTGTTTTAGCTAGTTTCAAAAATTTTTTATATGTTGTGTCTTAACTTTCTAGATCAAAAGACTTCCTAACTTTTTGAGTTGTCCTTTGATCTATGTGTTAGTTATGTTTTTTTTTTTTTTTGCCAAATGTTGGGAGATTTTTAAAAGATCTTTATGTTATTTCTAATTTTATTCCTCTGTAGTCATATAACACACTTTGTATTACTTGAATCCTTTTAAACTTATTGAGACTTGTTTTATGGGCCAGAATATGCTCTATCTTGGTGAATGCTCCAGGTAGACTCAAAAAGAAAGTGGAATCTGTTTTGCATGGAATGTTCTATAGTGTCAATTAGGTTAATTTTTGTGACAGTGTGATTTCAGTCTTCTATATTTCTACTGATGTTATGGCCACTTATCAATTATTAAATGAGTAGTGTTGATATCTCTGAAGATAACCATAAACTCTTCTATTATTTCTTGTAACTCTAACAGTTTTGATTCATATATTTTGAAAATTTTTTATTAGATGCATAAATATTTAGGGTTTATTATATCCTCTCCATAAATTGCCTCATAATCATCACAGAATGACTTTCTTTGTCACTGGTGATATTCTTTGCTCTAAAATCTACTTTCAAGTCAATTTAGTCACTTCAGTATTCTTTTGATTGGTATAAGCAAGACATTACTTTTTCCATCACTTTATTTTCACCCTATTAGCATCTTTATATTTAAAATGGGTTCCTTCTAGATAATATATATTTGGGTCTTTTTGATTCAATCTGATAATCTCTGCTTTTTAATCAGAGTATTGAGATCAATACTTTTAATGTGATTGTTGATATGGTTGAGTTTAAATCTACCATCTTACTATTTGTTTGCTATGTCTCACCTATGTTCTGTTTTCTTTTGCCTTTGTTTTTCCTTTCCACTGAGTCTTTTATACAATCCCATCTCACCTCCTTTGTTGACTTACTCTGTAACTCTTTGTGTGACTTTGGTGGTTAAATTGTGTTGTACAGACCCATCCTTCACTTAGGATAGTTTACCATCATATTACACCACTTCACTTGCAGCCTAAGAACCTATAAACAATATTCTTCCGTTTCTTTCCTTCTGACCTTTGTGCTTTGGTGTGATACACTTTTCTTTTACATATGTTAAAAACCTCATAATACATTGCTATCAATTTTGCTTTAAATAATTATTTATTCTCCAAGTAGGTTTAAATAGTAAGCAAAAGTCTTTTGTTTTTATCCAGGTAGAGTGCTCTTTCTTCCTTTGTGTGGATCTATAATTCCATTTTATATCACTCCTATTCATCCTGAAGGATTACCTTTCTTTTTTTTTTTTGCGGTACGTGGGCCTCTCACTGTTGTGGCCTCTCGCGTTGTGGAGCACAGGCTCCGGACGCGCAGGCTCAGCGGCCATGGCTCACGGGCCCAGCCGCTCCGTGGCATGTGGGATCCTCCCGGACCGGGGCACGAACCCGCGTCCCCTGCATCGGCAGGCGGACTCAACCACTGCGCCACCAGGGAAGCCCATGAAGGATTACCTTTAACATTTCTTAGAGTACAGAGTCTTCTGGTGTTAAATTATTTCAGCTTTGAAATGTTTGGCAAAGTCTTCATTTTATAAAGATATTTTACTGAATATAGAATTCCAATGTATATATAGTGTCTCTTCCAGTACACTTGCTCTGCTATTTTCTGGCTTGCATTGTGAAGAGTGAGCAATTTGTTCTTACTCTTTTTCCCTCTGTAATATGACCTTCCTTGTGCAATGTGTCTTTTTCTGTGCTGTTTTTTGTGATCATTTTCTTTATCACTTGCTAGAAGCAATTTTATTTTGATGTGATAATATAATTTGTTTCACATTTCTTGTGCTTGAGTTCACTAATATTTTTGTACCTGTATAGAGCCCCCCACCCCGGTTTGTAAACATTTCAGTAATTGCCCTTCTACTCCATCTTTCAGGGACTTCAGCTATGCTTGTACTAGGCTGCTTGATATTTTCCCACAGCTCACTGAAGCATTGTTCCTTTTCTTTTAAAATTGTCTTTCTGTATTTCATTTTGGATCTTTTCTAAGTGAGATAAGTCAGACAGAAAGACAAATACTATACTTTCTCACTTATGTGTGGAATCTTAAAAAAAAAAAAGCCTCATTGAGACAGAGTGAAGTGGTGGTTGCCAGGGACTGGGTGGGGGCAGATGGGGGAGGGAATAGGGGTAGAAACCACCATTTATAAGGTAAATAAGCTCTGGTAATTTAATGTACAAAATGGTGACTGTAAGCAACAATATTGTCTTATTTATTTGAAAGCTGCTAAGAGAGTAGATCTTAAATGTTCTTACCATACACACAAACAAATGGTAATTATGCGATAAATATGTTAACTAACCTTATCGTGGTAATTACTTTGTAATATATACGTGTATCAAAGCATCACATTGTATACCTTAAACTTACATGATTTTTATCAATTATATCTCAATAAAGCTGGAAAAAAGGGGAACCATTTCAATGGCAGAAAACTCAGGTTAGGAAGGTGCAAACTGGGGAGACTTAAATGTTTCCTCTCCCCTCCACTCAACACTAGATCAATTGCTGTTTGCTTGATTGAGCATTGGATGAAGTGGTTGGGTTACATTTAGGAGTCATGGACAAAAATTACAAACTGAATTTTTAAACTCTGATATCCTGCTGCACACACCAGAGATGCTTGTACTATGTGAGACCCAGGAAGCTGCAATGGCAAGTTAAGCATGGAAGATGGGGCTCCTTGAACCTCAGCCAGACTGAATGCTCCTCCTTCCCCAGTTAAAATAATACTATACTTACCCTGGCTCCAGCCCCCGTCATCTTTCTTGCCTCCTGGAGGTGGGCATAGCACAGACCCTCCAGAAGGGCTGGGGCTGGCTTGGCTCTATTAGCCCTCAGTGCCTGCAGGGATGCCAGGACTGTCTCTCCTAGTCTCATCCCTGAATGCAGATTTCACACTTTTGTTTGGCCTCACGGCCAGTTAGATCCACCTGCTGCTTGGAACGACTTAGAGGCAGGGGCAGAGGATGGCTGGAATTCCTGTATTGCTAGGGCTGGAGGCAGGGAGAGGAGAAATGAAACTCTAAGCACAGAAATACCACCAAAAAGCGCCAGGGCAGACGCAGGAGGAAAAATGGGGTCCTGGTTTTGCTCTCTAAAGCTTGAGACTATGAATGTGGAGGAAGGAATGTTTACAAAGTCACATGATCACTACTGCTACAAAGAAGGAGAGACTATGTAGGGGGGTGAAATTTTGGAATATTTTAATCCCATCCTTTCTCTCACACAAGACTCCCTGAGGAGCCGTCTTCCATCTTGTCAGCAGCACAGACCCCAGAGGAGGGTCTACGGCTGGATCTTCAAAACAAAAATTAAGTTTCTAAGCAGGCTTTTGGGATTCATGGCACAGATCTAAAATCTTATACTTTCCAGAAAGCAGTCTTAAAATAATCTGAGGGGTAAGAGTAGAAGGAATGGAAGAGGGGATCTTACCTTGCCTGAGGTTAAGCCAGAGTTGACTGAGTTTATCCGGACTTGAATGCATTAAGTTTTCTCTCATCAAGAACAGTGACTAGATATTAGACGTTAAATTTATTTATGGGAAAACACAGTTACATCTTTTTAACATGAGTAGACATTCCTTCCAGAAGTATTTACATAGGTGACAGACATATTGGACATGTTGAGGAGACCATGTGCCAAGTACAGTCCTAAGTATTGGGAAAGTCGAGAAATTAATACAGTAAAGAGCTCTCTTCTTATGAACTTACATTCTAGCGAAGCAAGAACACAAATAAAAACCATAAGTTCAAATGACGACGAGCACTCTAATGAGATAAATAGCATGTTGGAGTGAGCGGTCTATTTTAGATAGGGTGGCTGGAGGAGCCATCTCAGGGAAGTGACATTTCGAGTAGAGGTCTGAATGAGGTGCAGAAGTAAGTCATGGAGATATTTGCAGAAGAGGTCTCCAGGAACAGAGAAGAAGTGGGAAAGTCCCAGCCTGGATCCGAACCTCCACAGGCAGGAGCAGAGGAGTGGGAAGATGGGGTTGAAATGAGCATGGGCTGTAGAGCTGTCAGGGTCTCGTGGACTTTGGTCTGTCAGTGACGACTTCCCAGCAGAGGAAGGGTAGAGTCATGAGCAGAGTTTAGAAGATGCTGGAGGAAGGGAATCAGCACTGGCTATTCTCCCATTTATCTGCTTCTCTTTCCTATAAGACTTTTTGAAAATGCTGTCTATTCTCACTGTCCCAAGCCCTCTCTTCTCATTCGCTCTTGAAGTCACTGCAATCTGGCTTTCATCTTCACCTCTGCCCTTGACTGCCTTTGTCAAGGTCTCCAATGGACTCCATGTTGCCCAGCCCAATGGGTGTTCTTGGTCCTCATCTTTACAGCATTTCCTCCAATTGTTCATCCCTTCTCCTCAACGTCTCCACTTGTCTTCCGTGATACCCCATTCTCCTGATGGGTTTCTTACCTGCTCCTTCTCAGTTTGTCCCAGTTTTCTTGACTTGGTCCTTCTCATCTGACCCCTTGACACTGGAGTAATTCAGGGGATGGTCCTTGAACCTCTTCTCTTTACCATCTGTATTCATTCCCTTGATGACCTCATCCTGGCTCATGACTTCACATGCCATTTATACACTGATGATTTCCAAATTTATGTCTACAGCATGAACCTTCTTCCGAACTCCACTAGTATATCTAACTGCCTACTTGACAATTCTACTTGGGTGTGTCTCATGGGTATCTCAAACTTAACACGTCACAAAGCTCACTGTTGATTTTTCCCACAAAGCCAGCCCCTCCTGTGGTCTTCTCTATATCTGTTAAATGGCAGCTCCATCCTTAGTCATTCATTCAGGCCAAGAATTTTTGAGTCATTGTTTGCTCTCACCTATACCTCACATCTAATCTGTTAGTGAGTATTACTGATTCTATTGTCAAAGCATATCTATAATCTGACCACTTCTCCCTGCCTCTGCTACCGTTACCCAAGTTCTAAGCAGCTACTATGTGGCTGTGGTTGCCCCTTACAGTTCTACCTGCTTCCACCCTTGCCAGAGAGATCCTTTTAAAGTGAGTCAGATGATGCCAATCCTCTGTGCAGTACTCTGCAGTGGCTCCTCATCTCATTCACTGTAAAAGCCCAAGTTGCTGCATGATTTCTCCCACTGCCCGGCATCACCCACTCCTCCACCCTCACCTCTGACAGCTGTTTCCCTCATTCACACATGCCCAGCTATACTGGCCTCCTTCCTGGTTTCAGAACATGCCTTAGGGACATGGCCCCTGCTGTTCCCTCTCCCCTCACTTATCCTCACCTTGATCTCATTCCTTCAGGTTCTTGCTGTAGGCCTTTCTTGACTACTCCATTTAAAATACACAACGTCCCCTCCCTGAGCGCTCCATAAACCTCTTCTTTGCCCTATTTTTCTACACAGTATTTCTAACATGCTTTATATTCCAGGTATGTGTTTATTTCACTTGCCACCTGCCTCCCACACTGGAATGAAAATTTTAGGAGGGTGGGGACTTTCACCTGTTTTGTTCAAGGCTGTACCCCTAAGTGTCTGGAACACAGGCACACGGGAAGCTCTCAATCTGCTCTCAATGGACAAAAGATCAATAAGGCAGAAGGTGATAAAGGGACTTCCAGCACAGAAGCACAGAGGTGAGTAAAGGTGAACTCAGGAGATGAGGAGATCTGGACCTGGCTGGGACCTGCCACTGACCCGCTGTGTGATCTCTGCCCTTCCTTCCCGTCTCTAGACTGTGTCATCCTTCGTGAAGCCAGGGTTGAACTTGATGACCGTGAAGGCTCCTCCAGCACCAGCTTTCTCAGATGTGGATCTTAAGCTGGGAAAGGAGCTGGTTTGGTGGTGCCTGGGGCCTGAGGCTCCCAGAAGTACTGGAGGCTGGACCACAGGGGAGAGAAAAGGCAAGGCTATAGCCGAGCACGCAAGGACTTGCCTGTAAGAGGAAGACCTGGGCTCGCCTTTCTCCCCTAAAGGCTTCTGACTTCTCTCTCTCCTTCCTGCCCTCCCCCCTACACCCCACTCCAAGCAGGCTTTCTAGTAAAACCTGAGTGGCAGGAAAGTAACTTTTCGGCCACTCCTGCAGTTTCCAGCTCAGGCGTCTTCTGGTTTGCAGCTCTTCAATCTTCCTCTGTGGCAACCCTGGACGCTGCTTCTCCGGTATCTCCGGTATCTATTGCACTTGGTGGACATCTCTGCCTTCCCTGGTGGAGAGGTTGGCCTGAGAGCAGACACACCCACGCTTGCTCCACTTGCTGACTGGGGGACCCCTGCTCTGAGCCTCAGCTTCTCGTCTGTGAAGTGCAGAGGGTTAAATGAGATAGTGGATGAGGCTTGTTTAGCACCATGTCTGGTTAACAGTAGGCTTTGAAGCTTTGCCTCCTTTGCCTTCTCCCCAGGGAGACTCACAGCCCTGGCCTGTTCACCCCTGCATCCATGCCTAGGCCAGTTAGTTGTGTGCTCATGTGGCATGGCATTGAATCATACCCATCGCTCTGTTCCTGTACCTGTCTTCCCATCAGATGGGAGCTTCCTGGGAACGGGAGCCGTGTCCCCCTAAATCTGGGGCTTTCTGAGGTCAGGGGTTGTAACTCCCTGGGAGGTTGGGGTGGTAGCCAAGGCCCTCCTCAGTACACTGACCCAACTGGGGCCCCAGAGACCAAGACTCGCCTTGACTCTGCATTGTAGCCTGGTTTGATGCAGAGAGTAAGCAGGGAGGCACGTTTTAGGGAAGAAGGAAGAGGCACTATTTGATACTCTACACCAGACAGACCCATCTGGATGCCTGGAGCAGTTAGACAGCTTAATGACAGTCAAACAGTGCACAAATACAAAGAACAGATGAGGTTAGAAAAGGGCCACACTGGGGCTGAGCAGGACCCCAGCAAGGCAATTAACTCCTCTTGGTGAAAGCCTCTTCTCCAGGATCAGGTGATGCCAATCCTCTGTATAGTACTCTTATGTTGCCCAGAATGTGATTTCCCAGGGAGCCCCAGGGGAGGGCATCCTGCCAGCTGGAGGAGAGGACACTGAACAGCTCCTTTTCTCTGCTACTGATAAACTTTCCTGGCTTTGCCCCACTTTTTGCACCAGGGGCAGAACTGTGACTGACCCTCCACAGGGATCAGATTCACAAACAAGAGCCAGCGATGGGGACTGAAATTGGGAACCAGTAACTCCATAGACCAAGGAGGGGAAGCCAGAGGAAGACATAAGGAAGGCAACCAGGGCACATCAGACAGGCCAACCCAGGAGGCCGGAGAGGAAGAATCAGCCTCTTGGCCCTTTCTTGGTCTTCTCTCCCTTCTTGGAGCAGCAGACGGGCATAAAAGAAAAATGAGGCACGGAGGTCAGGTTCAGGAGGCCATGGAGGAGGAGAGTGAGGATTCTGGGCCTGTGGGAAGGTGACCAGTGCGGGCTGCAGGTTGCTAGGTGATGTAGGCAACAGTGCGCTGAGCAGAGGAGGAGGCCTCAGGGGATGGAGAGGAAGTTAGCGGCCTCAGAGGATGGAGGTATTGCCTCTTCGGGAAACAGCTTAGTCATGGTGACCCAAGGTGGGCACATGAGACCTCCTGGTCCAAGTCTGCCTCTCAGGACCATCTGCCCTCATCCCGACCCTTACAAAGAGCTGTCCTCATCCATTCACATCCCCCAGGAAGTGAAATTCGTGACCCATTCCTCCTGCCCCCACAGCTAAGCAACAGTTCAAGAAGGTTGTTTCTTTTGGAGAGTTTCTAGCTCTGCAAGAGAAAGAGCTGGGGCCTCTTTGAGCTGGGAATGAGCTGGTGTCAGGGCCTCTCCATGTGTCACGGGATATGAGCTCATCCTCATTACACTGGGCGGGGGATGGACAGTTACCCGGCCTCTTCATGCGGGCCTGTGGGGTCACTTGCACAGACACCGAGAGGACCTCCCTTGTACACATGCCTGTCTGTGCCCCAGATGGGGCAACCTGAGGGCAGAGCATGGGGCCTCTGAGCCCCTAAAAGGCTGGGGCGCCTCCAACCCCTCCCCTGCACACACACACGTCAGCTCCATGCTTCACCCTCCTCACCACACCCTAGCTTTGCCCAGTGACCAAAGACTCACACACACTGTCTTCCCTGCAAAGTTCTCATTATGCTATGAATCAGAGGGCGGGAGGTAGATCTGGCAGGTACTAGCCCCTGGAAACCCATAAGACCAGTGTGGCTACCTGGGACTGACTGTAATGAGCTGGGGAGGGGCAGATTCCTCCTGTGTGATGTCAGCAGCGGAGCACAGGACATGGGTGCCCATGTGTGAGGATACAGGGTTGGTTTTGCATGGGGGAGGGGGATGGCAGGGGGCAAGGTGGAGAGGACTTTCCCAGCCCCAGAAGATGGCCATCCCCGTGCTAAGGCGGAGAACATGTGAGGTCCCAGGTGGGCTCAGGGACCAGAGAGGGCATGAGCAGAGGGTAGTATTCTGGAGGCAGGAGTCCCTCCATCTGTCTTTCCAGACTAAGCCTCAGGAGCATGGCAAAATTAGCACCATAAATAGATCTATTTGGGGCTGGGAGGGAGGTGCCTGTGAGGAAAACTATGGGGAAATCAGAATGAATCTCAAAGTTAACCCCAGAAATGAGTATTTTCCTTGATATTATTCTAATATTTCTTTTTTGATTAGGTTGTGAAGAAGAGAGTTCAAATGATGTTCATAAAATAAGCTATTAACCAATCATTAAAAAGAAAGGCAAGTCACAGTTCAGTTTTGTTTACACACACACACACACACACACACCCCACTAAAATGCTCAATGGTAATTGTCTCCAGGTGGTGAGATGCACTGCGCTTTCATTCCTTCAACAAATGTTTATAGAGCACTGATTACATTCGACGGTTACGACAGGTTTTGGGGACATAGTGGAAAACACACCCGGCAAAACTCCTGCCTTTTAGAGCTTATTTTCCAATGGGAGACATGGGAAATAAACAAGCGAGCAAAAGCATATAAAAGGGCCTTCAATTGTTCTTAGTGAAATGAAGCGAACCAGGGAAAAACTCTCTAGATGGGGTCTCAGGGAGACTCTCTGGCAGGTCCCCACATTTACAGTGAAGCTGAAAGACACAGAGAGCCCCCAGAGGTGGAGAGCACTGGGCTTGTCCTAGTAACTGAGGACCCTCAGCGAGGGTCCTTGAACCTGAGGCAATGGTTTGGATTGTATTCCAGGAGTGTTAGGTCATCATCAGCACCGGGGAGGGACACGCAAGCTCTAATCCCCACTCTGAGAGCGGGCTTAAGCTATTTTTAGAGAGTAGTTTAGAGAAAGTATTGGATGATCTAGTTTTGCATTCAAAACTTCATGCACTTCCCCAAAACATTGTATGAAATGTTTGTTTTATCACCATAAGAAGCAATTCTTATTATTTAATTTTTATGTATTATATATTTATTTTAAATACATATATATATATATATATATATATATATTTATATATTAAAGACTTAGAATGGTCCATGCCTTGGAGTTTTGGTGAGCCTGGCGTTCTTGGAAACTTCTGTAACTACAGCCTTCAGCATAGGGTCTGGATAGCCTCTAGCACATGGTAGCCCCTGCGAAGCCTTCTGCTTGACTTTTTGGGGCTAAAGTTGTCAGACTCAACCCTACCCCATCCCAGGAAACAGTTTATTTCCACACAGAATAGTTATAGATGTGTATTGAGAGCAGATGGGTTGTGGACTAGTGGCCAAGAGAATCCCCCAACAGCCCCATCCCTTCATGAGAAGTGATTCCTCCCACCTTTACACAACATCTCCAGACTGGACATCCCAGAAAGACATATAACTTTCTATTCTGTGCCCTTGGAAATGAATCCCACATCCTAACAATGAGGAAAAACCCATTTTATAGGTGGAGAAACTGAGATTCAGAAGAAAAGCTTGGCTGAGGTCACAAA
>NW_021703774.1:71806118-71812175 GCF_005190385.1 Monodon monoceros | reverse complement strand
TATAAAAAAGTCAAAAGCTAACAAGTGTTGGCAAGGATGTGGAGAAACTGAGATTCAGAAGAAAAGCTTGGCTGAGGTCACAAAACAAGAGGAAAAGGAGACCAGGTTCCTGAGATGCCTCCCTCACCTCCCTGTGCCCAGGTCGCGAGTATCACAGGAGTGAATGAGCCCCCAGAGCCCTCTGGCCAGGCAGGAGCTGTGTGTCCATGCGAAAAGGGGCCCTGAGGGGTTTTTTGCTTAAGGTTCCTATGATGAGTCAGGAAGGGGCTAGAGGAAGTAGACCAACAGGAGTGGTGAAACCAGTCCATCTCCTTCACCTTGGGAAAGAGGCGAGGCTGAGGAACAGTATAAAGGGCACCCCGGCCCCTGCTCGGCTCAGTGTTCCACTAGAAGCTTCTGCAGCCATCCTCACTGTGAGTCAGGTAAGTGTTAGCTGGCAGAACCAAGGTTGGGACCAGGCGTCTCCCACAGGCCAGAACATGGTTGGGGGTGGCCAGCCAGGTGGGTGTAGGTATCATTTGTGTGCTGGATTCAACAGGACTACTGTCCTTCTTGGAGGGCTCAGGTCACTGTGCTGAGGGCTAGGTGCCATGGTATGGAAACAGAGAGCAGACAGCAATCTCCTCCTACCCCATACTTTCTTGGGACCGTATTTGAGAGAGAGAGAGAGAGACAGAAAGGCAGAGAGACAGAGAGGCAGAGAGACCGAGAAATAGAAAGAGACAGAGAGAGGAGTAAGATGGGGATAAAGGGGAAATGTGGCCAGTTTCTCTCCTAAAACTGATTGATTTGGGCTGACTGTGATTTTGCCTTCTTTATGGAGGCAGGGTGTCCGGGGACATGCTTGTAACTCTTGGCTGTGCTACCAAAGGGAGAAATGCAGCATGGGGAACACTTCCTATTTGGAGAACCCAGGCTGAGCAGGGACAGGGAAACCCAGCTTAGAAGCAGGAGACTTGAAAGAACCAACTCCAACTCTCAGCACCTTGCAGCCCCCTCCCACCAGCACCAGCTAAAGCTCAGATGGTCAGGAGAGAAAGCAGCTCTGGAGCTGAATAGGCCAATCTGTTCATTTTACAGAGGAGAAACCTGAGGTCCAGAGGGGCTAAATGACCTTCCCAGAACCACACAGCATTTCACTGGGAGACTTAAGCTGAGATCACGTCATGTGACTCCAGTCCAGGGCGTGCACCCTCACCTCTCAGATCCTCTCGGGATGGGCTACTGATTTTTCCAGGACTCGGGAGTTCTCCAGGAGACCTTTCTTTTCCTGACACCTTCCCTCTTCCTGTCATAATCCCAGAGCTCATCTCTCTTCTTTGTACATGAAGGTCAGAAACAAGGGACAGACAAGGATAGGCAAGAGCAGGAGGTGAAGTGGTACCCAGCCCACCTTTGCAGAGCACCTCTGGAGAGTCCTCTTTGTTGTCTCTTGGGAACAAGAGGCTCCCAGGAGGGCCTTTCCCTGCCCCTCTCCATTCCTACCCTTCACTCTGCTGCTTCAGGGGAATGATAGCCCAGCGTGGGTGGGAGAGTACCCCACCCAAGGGAAGAGGGGATGCTGAGAAACCAGGCGCTGCTGCATATTTCCAGGGGTTCATCTACTTCCTCGCCTTCAATTAACCCTCTGACCCATCCTGATTTTCAGGTTGACCTAAAGCAGCTTCCAAGATGTCCCAGCAACGTACTCTGCCAGGGACCTTGCCCCCTGCCCCCAGTAAGCAGTCCCTCAAGCCTGTTTCTCCTCCCACCAACATCCAGCAGGAGCAAGTGAAGCAGCCAACTCCACTGCCAGCCCCATTCCAGAAGGTATCCTCGGAGTTCCCAGGGAAGGATCCCATGGAGCTCGGGAAGAAACACACAACTCCTGTGAAGGAGGTGCCCAAGAAAGAGTGTGAGCCACGGCAACAGGAGCCACAGCAGCAGGAACAGCAGCAGCAGCAGCAGCAAGAGTCACAGGAGCCAGGAAAGCATGTGGACCAGCAGCAGAAAGAGTCACAGGAGCCAGGAAAGCATGTAGAACAGCAGCAGCAGCAGAAAGAGTCAGAGAAGCCAGGAAAGCACGTAGAACAGCAGCAGCAGCAGAAAGAGTCACAGAAGCCAGGAAAGCACGTAGAACAGCAGCAGCAGCAGAAAGAGTCACAGGAGCCAGGAAAGCATGTGGAACAGCTGAAACAGGAGAAGAAGGTCTTGGGCCAGCGGCTGGATCAAGAGCTAGCAAAGAAAGATGAGCAACTGGAAAAGAAAGGGGAGCAGCAGCTGAAGCAGCAGGAGGGGTTGCTGAAGTAGCCTCTGCTTGTCCCAATTCCTGGCCAGGTCCAAGAGACCAACCCAGTCCAGCCACTGAAGGGAGAAGTCTTGCCCCCTAAAGAAGCAGGAGGTGTAGTGTCCCCCAAATATAAGTAACCCCCCCTAGGGTCCCAGAGGCCCCTGGAAATCCCACACAAGTGAAGAGAGAGCCAGTGGCCTGGCTTACCTCCACTCCCCAGCCTGGGTGGCCCACCTTATCTGTGAACCTGCCTGACCCTGTCCTTCTGCATGTCCGTTGGATAGGGCTTGGCGGGGAGGGGAGCTATTGCCCAGCACCCACCCCTGATGAGCCCAATCCCAACCTCAGGTGGCCAGAGCCTCTGCTTGAAGAGACAGTGACTACAGCAACTCTGACTGCATCCCCACTACTATTGTTGAATCTGTGATTGTGTTCAATAATACAGAATAAATGCTGGAAGACCTGGGATCCTGTATTCTCTTTGGCTTTTTACCCTCTGTCCCTCACCGTATAAAAACCTGTGTGGGGATTAATGGTTGCAAATGACTCTTGGCCAATTTCCAAAGGAAGACAGACATTTTGACCCCTTTTTAATTCTGCTCCCCAAACCATTCAATACATTCAACGGCTTCTAAAAATGAGATCACAACAACACCAAAAGAAAACAAAACAACTTCATTCATGCACCTGAAAGGAGCACTTAGCAGTCATGAAACAACTTCGTTCATGCACCTGAAAGTAGCACTTGGCAGTCATGAAGAGGAGATAGGTTATTCTGGTTGGGGGAAGAGGATCTATTCATCTCAGTTCAACACTGCTTTACATTATAGCCACGGAGCCCAATCCTAGCCCATGGCCAAAGGCACGGGGAGGTAGTGGAGGCTCCACCTGGGTTCTGGTCCCTGCCCAGGTTTTCTCTCCAGAGAATGTCCTCTTGGTTTCCAAGAGTCTTACTAACTGCCTCCAGGGTTGAGGAAGACTTTAGGAAAGCAAAGAAGCAGAACTGGCAAGATGGGGAGAGGAGAGACTCCTGGGACTGGTCTCTGAAGGAGAAAGTGACAGTGTCACTAAAGGAAGTAAAGGTTGGGCCAGCTGGAATCATGGAAGCCAAAGTGCTGAATAGCCTGGACAAATACAGATCCAAGGTCATTGCAGTGGTTACCCTCCCTGACATTTCTGTAGCCTTTCCTGTCATCAATCACATCAGGACGTGGGGGCTCTCTCCTTCCTGGGAATCACCTGGCTCTAACTATTTAACCACATCATCTCAGGCAGGTTGTCTCAAGTTACCCAAAGCTATTTCATCATAGCCATGAGCATATGTCAGGGACATCCCTTTGGAGACTGCCATAGGCACCCAAACTCAATAGGTTGAAGGGCACTTAGTATCTCTTACTGCCCACCCAACTCCAGGGACACCCACTGTCATTCCTCCTTAGGTATTCTCTCTCTCGGGTGATGATACCTTCTCTGCATTCACCGAAGCCAGAGACAACACATCATTCTAAACTCCTTTCCTTTGCTTCCCTACTCTCCACCAGAGACCAAGTCCTTGCTACGCTTACCCACACCTCCCAAGCTTTGACTGAGGTCATTTCTCACCTGAACTATTGCAATGGCCCTCAAGCTGTTCTCCTTTGCTCCCTGTCTCCACACACCCTGCAATCCACCCATCACACAGAGGACAGGGCGTTCTACTTAGAATTCTGATCCAACTACTTCACTCCTTGAGTTAATGCTTGTCAGCGGCTCTCATTATTCAGAGGATGAGAATGAAGGCTCAAGTCCTCCTAACAGGACAAGAGTTAAAAGGAAGTCTGAGTAGAACTGGTTGGGAAGATTGGGGGCACAGTGAGAAGTAATCAGAAACACCCAGAATATGTGCAAATTTTTTTGAAGTCTTAGGTTTTGATTTTTTCGTAGACCTTATTTTTCTCTTATTTTCTTTTTCAATTTGTTTATTTAACTATAGTTGATTTACAATATTGTGTTAGTTTCAGCTGTACAACTTCAGATTCTTTTCCATTATAGGTTATTACAAGATATTGAATATAGTTCCATATGCTATGCAGCAAATCCTTGTTGCATATGTATTTTACAAATAGTAGTAGGTGTAATAGACCTTTCTTTAGAACAGTTTCCAATTTATGAAAAAGTCAAGAAGACAGTAAAAAGTGTTACCATACACTTCACACCCAGTTTCCCTTATTATTAACATCTTACATTAGTAGAGCACATTTATTATTATAATTAACAAAACGGTATTGGTACATTATTATTAACTGAAGTTCAAGGTTTCTTCCTATTATTTTAGTTTTTACCTACTGTCTTTTCCTGTTTCAGGATCCCATCTAGAATATCACATTACATTTAGTTGTCTTGTCTCCTTAGGCTCCTCTTGACTGTGACAGTTTCTCACTTTCCTTGATTTTTGATGAACTTGACAGTTTTGAGGGGTCCTGGTCAGGTATTTTATAGAATATCCCTCAAATTGGGTTTGTGTGATGTTTTCTTCATGATTAGACTGGAGCTATGGGTTTTTAAGAGGAAGACCCCAGAGGTAAAGTGCCTTTTTCATCACATTATTTAAAGGGTACGTACTATTCACATGATTTATCACTTTGATCACCTGGCTGAGGTAACATCTATCAGGCTTTGCCACTCCCCTCATCCTCTCTCCAACATCCCATATTACTGTACTGTATTCTTTGGAAGGAAGTCACTGTGCAAAGCCCACAATTAAGAAGTGGGGAGTTGGGACTTCCCTGGTGTTACAGTGGTTGAGAATCTTCCTGCTAATGCAGGGGACACGGGTTCGAGCCCTGGCCTGGGAGGATCCCACATGCCGTGGAGCGACTAGGTCCGTGAGCCACAACTACTGAGCCTGTGCGTCTGGAGCTTGTGATCCGCAACAAGAGAGGCCGCGATAGAGAGAGGCCTGCGCACCGCGATGAAGAGTGGCCCCCGCTTGCCACAACTAGAGAAAGCCCTCACACAGAAACGAAGACCCAACACAGCAAACATAAATAAATAAATTAATAAACTCCTACCCCCAACATCTGAAAAAAAAAAAATGTGGGATGTTAAGCTCCCCATCACTGAGGGTGGAGTGTCATCATAAATTATTTTGAATTTCCTCTATAGGAAATGTATCTCTTCCCTCACCTTATGTATGTATATATATATGGACATATGCATTTAATCATTTATTTATGTCAGCATGTACTCATGAATATTTATTTTATGCTTTGGGCTATAACCCAGTAGTACTTTACTTTCTATTTCATTGTGGTGAAATAAATATTACATAAAAGTTACTATATTAATCATTGTACAGTTCAGAGGTATTAAGTACATTCATGTCGTCGTGCAGCCATCACCACCATCCATCTTGCAAAATTGTAACTCTGTACCTATTAAACAACAATTCCCCATGACCTTCTACCCACAACCCCTAGCAACCACCGTTCTACTTTTTTTTTTTTCCTAATCTCCCTTTTTCCCCTACACCACTGTTTCTTGTAACCACTATTCTCCCCTCTGCGACTATAAGCTCAGCTTTTTTGGTCACAAATATCAGGGTTTCCTCCCTTTCTAAGACAAAATAATATATCATGTATTATATCTATATTACATCAAAATATAATATAATGTTATATACCACATTTTCTTTATCCATTCATCCACTGACATTTAAGTTATTTCCATATCTTGGCTATCATGAATAATGCTACAATGAACATGGGGTATCTCTTCAAGATACTGATTTCATTTTCTTTAGATATATA
>NW_021703774.1:71802682-71806018 GCF_005190385.1 Monodon monoceros | reverse complement strand
GGGGAAGAGGATCTATTCATCTCAGTTCAACACTGCTTTACATTATAGCCACGGAGCCCAATCCTAGCCCATGGCCAAAGGCACGGGGAGGGAGTGGAGGCTCCACCTGGGTTCTGGTCCCTGCCCAGGTTTTCTCTCCATAGAATGTCCTCTTGATTTCCAAGAGTCTTACTAACTGCCTCCAGGGTTAAGGAAGACTTTAGGAAAGCAAAGAAGCAGAACTGGGCAAGATGGGGAGAGGAGAGACTCCTGGGACTGGGCTCTGAAGGAGAAAGTGACAGTGTCACTAAAGGAAGTAAAGGTTGGGCCAGCTGGAATCATGGAAGCCAAAGTGCTGAATAGCCTGGACAAATACAGATCCAAGGTCATTGCAGTGGTTACCCTCCCTGACATTTCTGTAGCCTTTCCTGCCATCAATCACATCAGGACGTGGGGGCTCTCTCCTTCCTGGGAATCACCTGGCTCTAACTATTTAACCACATCATCTCAGGCAGGTTGTCTCAAGTTACCCAAAGCTATTTCATCACAGCCATGAGCATATGTCAGGGACATCCCTTTGGAGACTGCCATAGGCACCCAAACTCAATAGGTTGAAGGGCACTTAGTATCTCTTACTGCCCACCCAACTCCAGGGACACCCACTGTCATTCCTCCTTAGGTATTCTCTCTCTCGGGTGATGATACCTTCTCTGCATTCACCGAAGCCAGAGACAACACATCATTCTAAACTCCTTTCCTTTGCTTCCCTACTCTCCACCAGAGACCAAGTCCTTGCTACGCTTACCCACACCCCCCAAGCTTTGACTGAGGTCATTTCTCACCTGAACTATTGCAATGGCCCTCAAGCTGTTCTCCTTTGCTCCCTGTCTCCACACACCCTGCAATCCACCCATCACACAGAGGACAGGGCGTTCTACTTAGAATTCTGATCCAACTACTTCACTCCTTGAGTTAATGCTTGTCAGCAGCTCTCATTATTCAGAGGATGAGAATGAAGGCTCAAGTCCTCCTAACAGGACAAGAGTTAAAAGGAAGTCTGAGTAGAACTGGTTGGGAAGATTGGGGGGCACAGTGAGAAGTAATCAGAAACACCCAGAATATGTGCAAATTTTTTTGAAGTCTTAGGTTTTGATTTTTTTCGTAGACCTTATTTTTCTCTTATTTTCTTTTTCAATTTGTTTATTTAACTATAGTTGATTTACAATATTGTGTTAGTTTCAGCTGTACAACTTCAGATTCTTTTCCATTATAGTTTAATACAAGATATTGAATATAGTTCCATATGCTATGCAGCAAATCCTTGTTGTATATCTATTTTACATATAGTAGTAGGTGTAATAGACCTTTCTTTAGAACAGTTTCCAATTTATGAAAAAGTCAAGAAGACAGTAAAAAGTGTTACCATACACTTCACACCCAGTTTCCCTTATTATTAACATCTTACATTAGTAGAGCACATTTATTATTATAATTAACAAAACGGTATTGGTACATTATTATTAACTGAAGTTCAAGGTTTCTTCCTATTATTTTAGTTTTTACCTACTGTCTTCTCCTGTTTCAGGATCCCATCTAGAATATCACATTACATTTAGTTGTCTTGTCTCCTTAGGCTCCTCTTGACTGTGACAGTTTCTCACTTTCCTTGATTTTTGATGAACTTGACAGTTTTGAGGGGTCCTGGTCAGGTATTTTATAGAATATCCCTCAAATTGGGTTTGTCTGATGTTTTTTCATGATTAGACTGGAGTTATGGGTTTGTAAGAGGAAGACCCCAGAGGTAAAGTGCCTTTTTCATCACATTATTTAAAGGGTACGTACTATTCACATGATTTATCACTTTGATCACCTGGCTGAGGTAACATCTATCAGGCTTTGCCACTCTCCTCATCCTCTCTCCAACATCCCATATTACTGTACTGTATTCTTTGGAAGGAAGTCACTGTGCAAAGCCCACAATTAAGAAGTGGGGAGTTGGGGCTTCCCTGGTATTACAGTGGTTGAGAATCTGCCTGCTAATGCAGGGGACACGGGTTCGAGCCCTGGCCTGGGAGGAACCCACATGCCGTGGAGCGACTAGGCCCGTGAGCCACAACTACTGAGCCTGTGCGTCTGGAGCTTGTGATCCGCAACAAGAGAGGCCGCGATAGTGAGAGGCCTGCACACCGCGATGAAGAGTGGCCCCCGCTTGCCACAACTAGAGAAAGCCCTCGCACAGAAACGAAGACCCAACACAGCAAACATAAATAAATAAATTAATAAACTCCTACCCCCAACATCTGAAAAAAAAAAAATGTGGGATGTTAAGCTCCCCATCACTGAGGGTGGAGTGTCATCATAAATTACTTTGAATTTCCTCTATAGGAAATGTATCTCTTCCCTCTCCTTATGTATGTATATATGTATGGACATATGCATTTAATCATTTATTTATGTCAGCATGTACTCATGAATATTTATTTTATGCTTTGGGCTATAACCCAGTAGTACTTTACTTTCTATTTCATTGTGGTGAAATAAATATTACATAAAAGTTACTATATTAATCATTGTACAGTTCAGAGGTATTAGGTACATTCATGTCGTCGTGCAGCCATCACCACCATCCATCTTGCAAAATTGTAACTCTGTACCTATTAAACAACAATTCCCCATGACCTTCTACCCACAACCCCTAGCAACCACCGTTCTACTTTTTTTTTTTTTCCTAATCTCCCTTTTTCCCCTACACCACTGTTTCTTGTAACCACTATTCTCCCCTCTGCTACTATAAGCTCAGCTTTTTTGGTCACAAATATCAGGGTTTCCTCCCTTTCTAAGACAAAATAATATATCATGTATTATATCTATATTACATCAAAATATAATATAATGTTATATACCACATTTTCTTTATCCATTCATCCAGACATTTAAGTTATTTCCATATCTTGGCTATCATGAATAATGCTACAATGAACACGGGGTATCTCTTCAAGATACTGATTTCATTTTCTTTAGATATATACCTGGAAGTGGTATTGCTGAATCATATGGTAGTTCTATTTTTAGTTTCTTGAGGAACCTTCTTATGGTTTTATACAATAACTGTAGCAATTTACAGTCCTACCAACAGTGTACGAGGGTTCTCTTTTCTCTACATCCTTGCCAACACTTGTTAGCTTTTGACTTTTTTATAGTAGCCATTCTAACCGGTGTGAGAGGATATCTCATTGTGGTTTGATTCATATTTCCCTGCTGATAAGTGATGCTGGGAATCTTTTCATATTCCTGTTGGAAACAGTATGGGGGAGAAACTGAGATTCAGAAGAAAAGCTTGGCTGAGGTCACAAAACA
>NW_021703774.1:71798362-71802582 GCF_005190385.1 Monodon monoceros | reverse complement strand
CACCATACTGTTTCCAACAGGAATATGAAAAGATTCCCAGCATCACTTATCAGCAGGGAAATATGAATCAAACCACAATGAGATATCCTCTCACACCGGTTAGAATGGCTACTATAAAAAAGTCAAAAGCTAACAAGTGTTGGCAAGGATGTGGAGAAAAGAGAACCCTCGTACGCTGTTGGTAGGGCTGTAAATTGCTACAGTTATTGTATAAAACAATAAGAAGGTTCCTCAAAAAACTAAAAATAGAACTACCATATGATTCAGCAATACCACTTCCGGGTATATATCTAAAGAAAATGAAATCAGTATCTTGAAGAGATACCCCATGTTCATTGTAGCATTATTCATGATAGCCAAGATATGGAAATAACTTAAATGTCAGTGGATGAATGGATAAAGAAAATGTGGTATATAACATTATATTATATTTTGATGTAATATAGATATAATACATGATATATTATTTTGTCTTAGAAAGGGAGGAAACCCTGATATTTGTGACCAAAAAAGCTGAGCTTATAGTAGCAGAGGGGAGAATAGTGGTTACAAGAAACAGTGGTGTAGGGGAAAAAGGGAGATTAGGAAAAAAAAAAAGTAGAACGGTGGTTGCTAGGGGTTGTGGGTAGAAGGTCATGGGGAATTGTTGTTTAATAGGTACAGAGTTACAATTTTGCAAGATGGATGGTGGTGATGGCTGCACGACGACATGAATGTACCTAATACCTCTGAACTGTACAATGATTAATATAGTAACTTTTATGTAATATTTATTTCACCACAATGAAATAGAAAGTAAAGTACTACTGGGTTATAGCCCAAAGCATAAAATAAATATTCATGAGTACATGCTGACATAAATAAATGATTAAATGCATATGTCCATACATATATACACACATAAGGAGAGGGAAGAGATACATTTCCTATACAGGAAATTCAAAGTAATTTATGATGACACTCCACCCTCAGTGATGGGGAGCTTAACATCCCACATTTGTTTTTTCAAATGTTGGGGGTAGGAGTTTATTAATTTATTTATTTATGTTTGCTGTGTTGGGTCTTCGTTTCTGTGCGAGGGCTTTCTCTAGTTGTGGCAAGCGGGGGCCACTCTTCATCGCGGTGTGCAGGCCTCTCACTATCGCGGCCTCTCTTGTTGCGGATCACAAGCTCCAGACGCACAGGCTCAGTAGTTGTGGCTCACGGGCCTAGTCGCTCCACGGCATGTGGGATCCTCCCAGGCCAGGGCTCGAACCCGTGTCCCCTGCATTAGCAGGCAGATTCTCAACCACTGTAATACCAGGGAAGCCCCAACTCCCCACTTCTTAATTGTGGGCTTTGCACAGTGACTTCCTTCCAAAGAATACAATACAGTAATATGGGATGTTGGAGGGAGGATGAGGAGAGTGGCAAAGCCTGATAGATGTTACCTCAGCCAGGTGATCAAAGTGATAAATCATGTGAATAGTACGTACCCTTTAAATAATGTGATGAAAAAGGCACTTTACCTCTGGGGTCTTCCTCTTACAAACCCATAACTCCAGTCGAATCATGAAGAAAACATCAGACAAACCCAATTTGAGGGATATTCTATAAAATACCTGACCAGGACCCCTCAAAACTGTCAAGTTCATCAAAAATCAAGGAAAGTGAGAAACTGTCACAGTCAAGAGGAGCCTAAGGAGACAAGACAACTAAATGTAATGTGATATTCTAGATGGGATCCTGAAACAGGAAAAGACAGTAGGTAAAAACTAAAATAATAAGAAGAAACCTTGAACTTCAGTTAATAATAATGTACCAATGCCATTTTGTTAATTATAATAATAAATGTGCTCTACTAATGTAAGATGTTAATAATAAGGGAAACTGGGTGTGAAGTGTATGGTAACACTTTTTACTGTCTTCTTGACTTTTTCATAAATTGGAAACTGTTCTAAAGAAAGGTCTATTACACCTACTACTATATGTAAAATAGATATACAACAAGGATTTGCTGCATAGCATATGGAACTATATTCAATATCTTGTAATAAACTATAATGGAAAAGAATCTGAAGTTGTACAGCTGAAACTAACACAATATTGTAAATCAACTATAGTTAAATAAACAAATTGAAAAAGAAAATAAGAGAAAAATAAGGTCTACGAAAAAATCAAAACCTAAGACTTCAAAAAAATTTGCACATATTCTGGGTGTTTCTGATTACTTCTCACTGTGCCCCCAATCTTCCCAACCAGTTCTACTCAGACTTCCTTTTAACTCTTGTCCTGTTAGGAGGACTTGAGCCTTCATTCTCATCCTCTGAATAATGAGAGCCGCTGACAAGCATTAACTCAAGGAGTGAAGTAGTTGGATCAGAATTCTAAATAGAACGCCCTGTCCTCTGTGTGATGGGTGGATTGCAGGGTGTGTGGAGACAGGGAGCAAAGGAGAACAGCTTGAGGGCCATTGCAATAGTTCAGGTGAGAAATGACCTCAGTCAAAGCTTGGGAGGTGTGGGTAAGCGTAGCAAGGACTTGGTCTCTGGTGGAGAGTAGGGAAGCAAAGGAAAGGAGTTTAGAATGATGTGTTGTCTCTGGCTTCGGTGAATGCAGAGAAGGTATCATCACCCGAGAGAGAGAATACCTAAGGAGGAATGACAGTGGGTGTCCCTGGAGTTGGGTGGGCAGTAAGAGATACTAAGTGCCCTTCAACCTATTGAGTTTGGGTGCCTATGGCAGTCTCTAAAGGGATGTCCCTGACATATGCTCATGGCTGTGATGAAATAGCTTTGGGTAACTTGAGACAACCTGCCTGAGATGATGTGGTTAAATAGTTAGAGCCAGGTGATTCCCAGGAAGGAGAGAGCCCCCACGTCCTGATGTGATTGATGGCAGGAAAGGCTACAGAAATGTCAGGGAGGGTAACCACTGCAATGACCTTGGATCTGTATTTGTCCAGGCTATTCAGCACTTTGGCTTCCATGATTCCAGCTGGCCCAACCTTTACTTCCTTTAGTGACACTGTCACTTTCTCCTTCAGAGACCAGTCCCAGGAGTCTCTCCTCTCCCCATCTTGCCCAGTTCTGCTTCTTTGCTTTCCTAAAGTCTTCCTTAACCCTGGAGGCAGTTAGTAAGACTCTTGGAAATCAAGAGGACATTCTATGGAGAGAAAACCTGGGCAGGGACCAGAACCCAGGTGGAGCCTCCACTCCCTCCCCGTGCCTTTGGCCATGGGCTAGGATTGGGCTCCGTGGCTATAATGTAAAGCAGTGTTGAACTGAGATGAATAGATCCTCTTCCCCCAACCAGAATAACCTATCTCCTCTTCATGACTGCCAAGTGCTACTTTCAGGTGCATGAACGAAGTTGTTTCATGACTGCTAAGTGCTCCTTTCAGGTGCATGAATGAAGTTGTTTTGTTTTCTTTTGGTGTTGTTGTGATCTCATTTTTAGAAGCTGTTGAATGTATTGAATGGTTTGGGGAGCAGAATTAAAAAGGGGTCAAAATGTCTGTCTTCCTTTGGAAATTGGCCAAGAGTCATTTGCAACCATTAATCCCCACACAGGTTTTTATACGGTGAGGGACAGAGGGTAAAAAGCCAAAGAGAATACAGGATCCCAGGTCTTCCAGCATTTATTCTGTATTATTGTACACAATCACAGATTCAACAATAGTAGTGGGGATGCAGTCAGAGTTGCTGTAGTCACTGTCTCTTCAAGCAGAGGCTCTGGCCACCTGAGGTTGGGATTGGGCTCATCAGGGGTGGGTGCTTGGCAATAGCTCCCCTCCCCGCCAAGCCCTATCCAACGGACATGCAGAAGGACAGGGTCAGGCAGGTTCACAGATAAGGTGGGCCACCCAGGCTGGGGAGTGGAGGTAAGCCAGGCCACTGGCTCTCTCTTCACTTGTGTGGGATTTCCAGGGGCCTCTGGGACCCTAGGGGTGGTTACTTATATTTGGGGGACACTACACCTCCTGCTTCTTTAGGGGGCAAGACTTCTCCCTTCAGTGGCTGGACTGGGTTGGTCTCTTGGACCTGGCCAGGAGTTGGGACAAGCAGAGGCTACTTCAGCAACCCCTCCTGCTGCTTCAGCTGCTGCTCCCCTTTCTTTTCCAGTTGCTCATCTTTCTTTGCTAGCTCTTGATCCAGCCGCTGGCCCAAGACCTTCTTCTCCTGTTTCAGCTGTTCCACATGCTTTCCTGGCTCCTGTGACTCTTTCTGCTGCTGCTGCTG
>NW_021703774.1:71796815-71798352 GCF_005190385.1 Monodon monoceros | reverse complement strand
CCCACGCTGGGCTATCATTCCCCAGAAGCAGCAGAGTGAAGGGTAGGAATGGAGAGGGGCAGGGAAAGGCCCTCCTGGGAGCCTCTTGTTCCCAAGAGACAACAAAGAGGACTCTCCAGAGGTGCTCTGCAAAGGTGGGCTGGGTACCACTTCACCTCCTGCTCTTGCCTATCCTTGTCTCTCCCTTGTTTCTGACCTTCATGTACAAAGAAGAGAGATGAGCTCTGGGATTATGACAGGAAGAGGGAAGGTGTCAGGAAAAGAAAGGTCTCCTGGAGAACTCCCGAGTCCTGGAAAAATCAGTAGCCCATCCCGAGAGGATCTGAGAGGTGAGGGTGCACGCCCTGGACTGGAGTCACATGACATGATCTCAGCTTAAGTCTCCCAGTGAAATGCTGTGTGGTTCTGGGAAGGTCATTTAGCCCCTCTGGACCTCAGGTTTCTCCTCTGTAAAATGAACAGATTGGCCTATTCAGCTCCGGAGCTGCTTTCTCTCCTGACCATCTGAGCTTTAGCTGGTGCTGGTGGGAGGGGGCTGCAAGGTGCTGAGAGTTGGAGTTGGTTCTTTCAAGTCTCCTACTTCTAAGCTGGGTTTCCCTGTCCCTGCTCAGCCTGGGTTCTCCAAATAGGAAGTGTTCCCCATGCTGCATTTCTCCCTTTGGTAGCACAGCCAAGAGTTACAAGCATGTCCCCGGACACCCTGCCTCCATAAAGAAGGCAAAATCACAGTCAGCCCAAATCAATCAGTTTTAGGAGAGAAACTGGCCATATTTCCCCTTTATCCCCATCTTACTCCTCTCTCTGTCTCTTTCTATTTCTCGGTCTCTCTGCCTCTCTGTCTCTCTGCCTTTCTGTCTCTCTCTCTCTCTCTCTCTCAAATACGGTCCCAAGAAAGTATGGGGTAGGAGGAGATTGCTGTCTGTTCTCTGTTTCCATACCATGGCACCTAGCCCTCAGCACAGTGACCTGAGCCCTCCAAGAAGGACAGTAGTCCTGTTGAATCCAGCACACAAATGATACCTACACCCACCTGGCTGGCCACCCCCAGCCATGTTCTGGCCTGTGGGAGACCCCTGGTCCCAACCTTGGTTCTGCCAGCTAACACTTACCTGACTCACAGTGAGGATGGCTGCAGAAGCTTCTAGTGGAACACTGAGCCGAGCAGGGGCCGGGGTGCCCTTTAGACTGTTCCTCAGCCTCGCCTCTTTCCCAAGGTGAAGGAGATGGACTGGTTTCACCACTCCTGTTGGTCTACTTCCTCTAGCCCCTTCCTGACTCATCATAGGAACCTTAAGCAAAAAACCCCTCAGGGCCCCTTTTCGCACGGACACACAGCTCCTGCCTGGCCAGAGGGCTCTGGGGGCTCATTCACTCCTGTGATACTCGCGACCTGGGCACAGGGAGGTGAGGGAGGCATCTCAGGAACCTGGTCCCCTTTTCCTCTTGTTTTGTGACCTCAGCCAAGCTTTTCTTCTGAATCTCAGTTTCTCCACCATACTGTTTCCAACAGGAATATGAAAAGATTCCCAGCATCACT
>NW_021703774.1:71771098-71796715 GCF_005190385.1 Monodon monoceros | reverse complement strand
AGTGATGCTGGGAATCTTTTCATATTCCTGTTGGAAACAGTATGGTGCTGACATAAAACTAGACACTTAGATCAATGGAACAGAATAGAGAACTTAGAAATAAATCCATGCTTATGTGGTCAACTAATTTTTGACAAAGGCGCCAAGAATAAACGATGGAGAAAGGATAGTCTCCTTAATAAATTGCGTTAGGAAAATGGATTTCCACATGGAAAAGAACGAAATTAGACTCTCAGAATGATACACAAAAAACAACTGAAAATGGTTTAAAGACTTAAGGGCAAGATCTGAAACCATCAAACTTCTAGAAGAATATATAGGAAAAAGTTCCTTGGCATTGGTGTTGGCAATAATAGTATGGATCTGACACCAAAGCACAGAAAACAAGAGCGAAAATAAACAAGTGGAGTGCATTAAACTAAGAAGCTTCTGAACAGCAAAGGAAACCATCAACAAAATGCAAAGCAAATTAAGAATGAGAGAAAATATTTACAAACCATATATCTGATAAGGGGCTCATATCCAAAGTATATAAGGAACTCTTACAACTCAATAGCAAAAAAACAGAAATAAAACAAAACAAACGACAAATAATCTGATTTTCAAATGGGCAAAGGACCTGAATAGTATTTTCTTTATTTTGTTGCTCAGATTGTTCCAGCTTTGGCCATCAGGAGCTCTTTCAGTTGTCTCCTATGTCCTTCATTAAACATCAATGTGGAGTTTAAAATTTTTATTTTCTGTTTTTTCCTTTGTTCCTTTGTTTTGTCTTTTGAGCATTTCCATCCTTTCTGGTGCTACAAGGTGCTCCAGGCACATCTTGTATATTCCTGCCCCAGTTCTAGAGTCAATAATTTCTTCAAGGAGCCCTTGTTGATTTTTCTGAATAATAGCATTAGAAACTAAGATATAGGTACTTGGTGTGCTCATTGCTACTAGTTTATTATTTCTTTTTGGCCCTCTCGGCTGACAAAGGAAATATATGTGTGTATACCAACCCATATGTACGTACATGTGTGTGTGCATTTTTATAAGTAACCATCTATATTTATAGAGTATTAAGCTAAACATAGTTCATATTAAGGCCTCCAACTGTAATCCATTATCACACTAGCCTCTTCCCCTTTCTCATCTGTAAATTCTGACTCCAGCAGTGAGAAACCTCACGCCCACCATCCATTTCTTAGTTGCTCATTTCCAGTTTACATTTATAGCAGAATCAGAATTGTTAACCTGAAACCCCATACTTCCAGTGTAAGTATCCTTATCAACTATATCGCAGTGCTTAAGAGCAGTTCCTTTGCCTTTAAAAGTCCTACAGATTTCTCTCATCTCCAAAGTTATTTAAGTTAGCGTCTTTTTCTCTCACCCCCTCGGTGAGGTAGTTTCATACATTCGTAACACAGATTCTATTGTCACAGTGTGTATTCCTTCCTAGGATCCCCCAATTTCCGAATTTTTAAAAATTTTGCATACATTGTTTCACTTTTTGTACTATAAAATTCTACTGGTTTTGACAAATACATAATGATATATATCCACTATTACATTATCATACAGAGTATTTTCACCAACCTAAAAAAGAATCTCCTATGCTTCACCTATTCAACCTTTTCCTTTCTCTTGCTGAACCCCTGAGAACCACTGATCTCTATAGTTTTGCCTTTCTAGAATGTCATATAATTGAAATCATGCAGCATATAGCCTTTCAGACTGGCTTCTTTGACTTAGATATAGGCAATTAAGGTTCACCCATGTCTTTTTGTGGTTTGATGGCTTATTTCTCTTTGTCACTAATATTCTATTTTATGGGAGTACCACAGTTTGTTTATCCATTCACCTATCAAAAGACATCTTGGTTGCTTCCATTTTTGGGCAATTATGAAAAAAGCTTCTATAAATCTTTGTGCGCAGGTTTTTTTTGTGGACTTAGGTTTTTAAATCAGTTAGGTAAAACCCCTATGAGCACAGTTGCTGGAGTGTATGGTAAGACTATGTTTAGCTTTGCCAGAATCAGGTATTCTCTCTTCCAAAGTGTCTGCAGTATTTTGTATTGCCACCAGCAATGAATGAGAGTTTCTGTTGCCTGGCATATTCATCAGCATTTGATATTGACAACTTTATGGATTTTAGCCATTCTAATAGGTTTGTAGAGGTAACTTATTGTTTTAATTTGCAATTCCCTAATGAAGAATGACGTTGAGCATATTTTCATTATACTTATTTGTTATCTATCTTCTTTTGTGAGGTGTCCTGATCTTTTGCTCATTTTTAAATTAAGTTGCTCATTTTCTTATTGTTGAGTTTCTTAAATTCTTTGTATATACTGGGTTGATCAGACATGTGTTTTACAAATATTTTCTCCCAGTCTGTGGCTTAATAGTGTCTTTCACAGAGCACAGGATTTAAATTTTAATGAAGTCCAACTTATTAATGTTTTCTTTGGGCAATCATGGTTTGGTGTTGTATCTGAAAACTCACCAACATGATATGGGATAAAATCAGAGAGGTAAGAAAAGATCATATGTGACTTTGCATGCCAAGGCAATACATTTGGATTTTATTTTGGAGGGTCACAGAAGTCATTAGAGGATTTGAGCAGGAGGGCAACCTGATTTACATTTTTAAAGAGACCACAGCTCTGAAGAGAATTAATTACAGAGGCAGGCACCAGTGAAAATAGGGTCTAGAGTGGTGGTAGATGAGAGCTGCTTTGATTAATGAAATGTGGTAGCGGATACCTGTTGTGATTAGAAAATGTTAATTTCCTTAAAATGCATAAATTTTTTAATTAAAAAAATAAATATTAAAAAATAAAAACTGATCAACAATCTCAAGGTCACTTGGATTTTCTTCTAGGTTACCCTATAGAAATTTTATAATTTTACATTTTACATTTAGGTCCATGATCAATTTTAAGTTAATTTCTATGAAAGTTGTAAGATCTGGGTCTCAATTCATTATTTTTGTTTATGAATGTCCAATTGTTCCAACATGACTTGTTGAAAAGATTATCCTTCTCCACTGAAATGCCTTTGCTCCTTTGTCAAAGATCAGTTGACTATGCTTGTGTGGGTCTATTTTTGCTTCTCTATTCAGTTACCTTAAACTGTAGATCTACTCTTTCACCAATATCATGCTGTTTTGATTACTGTGCTTTATAATAAGCCTTAAACTTAGGTAATGTCAGTCCTCTAACTTTGTTCTTCTTCTTTAGTCTTGTGTTGGCTATTTTGAGTCTTTCACCTTTTCATATAAACTTTAGAATCAGTCCATTGATATTCACAAAACAGCTTGCTAGGATTTTGTTTTGGATTACATTGAGTCTATAGATCAGTTTGGGAGGAATTCACATCTTGACAATATTGAGTCTTTGCATCCATGAACATGGAATATCTTTCCGTTTGTTTAGATCTTTGATCTCTTTCTTCAGATTATTGTAGTTTTCACATATAGATCCTGTACATATTTTATTAGATTTTTACCTAAGTTTCTTTTCTTTCTTTCTTTTTTTTTTGGTAAGTGGCATTATGCTTTTAATATCAAATTCCATGTGCTCACTGCTGGGATATAGGAAAACAATTGACTTCTGTATATTAACCTTGTATCCTGTGATCTTGCTATAATTGCTGTTAGTTCCAGAAGGTTTATTGTTGTTGATTCTTTGGGATTTTCTGTATAGACAATCATGACATCTGGTAAGTGCTCCCATGTGCTGGTACATATTTCCTGCAGATCGATCAGTGAATAATTATTCCCTCCCTTAGCAGGGCCAGCATTAACTCAGTTGGCTTTGCTAAGACTTGAACCAATGGCCAGGAGAGGAGGTGGGGGAGATCTTAAGTTAGATGATAATGCCTTACAAAGCATCTGCTTCAGGTGAATCCTCTTCATATCTTCAGCCAGTGGGGATGTGGAGACTGATATCTTCTATCCAAGGAGAGTGGCCTGCTTTTGCAAGCTGAGAAAATTCAGAGGACTCTGGAGTTCAGTGTTACCAAGCGCAGACGTGAATATGTTCCCATCCCAAGTTTTGAGGTTCCATTCTTTCCCTGTTAGGGGCCTGCCCTTGGTATAAGAAACATGTGGATGCTATAAATTCAGCTTTCTATAAAGGTTACTATTAGGTCCTAGGCCTGGCGTTTAGCACCATCTGCCCTTTGCAGTTGATGAGGGTGTCTTTAAACACTACTATGGATGCCTTCTGACTTTCACATCACATCTTAAGATAATGAGTGGATGACCTGAGTTTGTCATTTTTTTCTTTTTAAAGCACCAATAGCATCCAGCAACAACTGCCCGAGCCCACTATCCTTATGGTTACCACTTCCTCCATATACCTCAAATGTCAAAGATATTGCACAAGCCAGTGCATCACCTTCCATTGGATCTTGCCTCAATGCACCATAAAAGATAGTGCAACATGCCAAGAGCTCCCAAAACCAGTGAAGGGAGTTTTGTTTCCTTCCAGCCAGCAAGCAAACCAACTCCAAAATTCCACCACCAGAATCAGCTTCCTGGAACCACAGCTGATATCATCATCCCACCCTGAGATGAGGATTTATTTGCAAGTAATTTATTAGGGTTGTGTTTCTAGCGGAAACTAGTCAGGGAGTAGGAGAAGCAGGACTGTGAAGAAGGAGCCATGTGGGTGTGGTTTCAGGCAAAGATGGATGGGGGAGGGAAGCATCCATCTGCCCCTACAGGAGAACTCTAGAATGTAGAACTGGCCACTGGTTGAGGGCCACTCCAGGGAGACATACGATGCCAGGTACCTCAGGCTTTCTGCCTGTGAGGACGGAGCAGATTAGGTTGCTCAAGGGCAGTCATCTGAAGAAGCACCGCCATGTGACCAAATGGAGACAGAACCATACCAAAGCCCACGTGGTACTGAATAACTCCATGAGGATGAGGTCAGTAAAATCCAGATGTGAAACACTCTGTATGACAGATAATAATATACTTTCTTCAGTTAAAAACTTCAAAGGAGGCAAAAAAAAAATGGACAGGGAATCTATACATGAAAATAAGAGATAGATTAACCAATAACAATGTACCTACCTTGTTTTGATCTCAATTCAAATAAATTGTTAGAAAAATAATGACTTTTATGAGATCATTGGAAATGTGAACACTGAGTGGACATTGCATAATAAAAAATATTTTTGGTATTTTTAAGGTGTGATAATATTTACTATAACTTCGGAGGGGAAAAAAAAGAGTCTTAATTTGGACATATCTATAGATAAAGTGACATGAGTCTGGAGTTTGCTTTAAAAAAATACTGAAGGGGGACAGTGAATGGGCATATAAATGAAATGAAATTGCCCATAATTTGATAATTATTAAAGCTGGGTGATATACATGACATTCTTTTTACCATTCTGTCCACTTTTGTATATGTTTAAAATTTCCCATAAAATAGTAAAAAATACATTTAAAAATGCTAATATATACAATATAGAAATTGTATCCTTTGTAACTAAACATAGAGTAAAAAAATTAGATTTTTAACTTGAAATGTAAAGAGCAGAGCAGAACTTTTGAAATATTTTATAGAGATGTCTTCGCTTGGTTTCCCCCAAAGAAACACAGTATGAGATAAGTAGTTTTTCTGATAAGTGACCCCAAGAAGCAGAAGTCAGGGGCACTAGAAAGAGTAAAACAAGACAGGAAAGAAAGTAAGTCCAAGGGTGTGTCGTTGAGCTGGGTGTTACTGTAGGTACCCACTCGGGAGCTTCTAAGGACTGTGTAGAACGTGGGTCAGAATGGTCCATCTAAGATAGGAAAGGATGTTATCTCTCCTTGGACTCCTGTCTCCTAGTGAGCGGTTGCCGTAGGGGGTGCTAACTCCCTCAGGTTTCCACACTGTTCTTGCACCCACATGATGGGGCAGGCTCCTGTCACTATGCCCTGGGAGAGAAGGAAGAGATCCCTGGTGTGGCTGAAGTGAAGTGCTGTCATACTACCTCTGAGCATATGCAGTTGGCACAGTTACACACCCCTAGGCAAAAAAGGGGGTCAGGAAAATGGGAAATGGCACATAGAAGGTGTCAGACAGTAAGAATGTAAAAAGTCTGACGGGAGACACTTGGAGACCTTATGGTCAGAGCAGTCTCCCTACTACAGCTGCATCTTTCCCCAACCCCACTAAAATTATCGCTTCATATAAAGTCTCCCCTTACTAAAAAAAAATACATATAATAAAGTTTGACAGCAACTGAATTATTTTCCTAGCAATTTCCCTTTTTCATTTGAAGTTAAATTTGTTATAAATTTGTTTTTCTTTGCAGTTTCTGCTGTAACTATAGTCATGATCCCCTTTTTTTAATTCCCAGTATTATTTTTTGACTTTTTTACCCAGGTAAATATTGTCAGTCTTAACTAATTTTTTTCATCTGTTCAAATAAGCCATTTGCCTCTGTTGATTCCCCTCTGTTGTATCTTCTTTTCTAAATTTATATATATATTTTATAAAGCAGGTTCTTCTTTTTTTGGAATTTTTCAATTTTATTTTATTTGTTCTTTTATACAGCAGGTTCTTATTAGTTATCCATTTTATACATATTAGTGTATATACGTCAATCACAATCTCCCAATTCATCCCACCGCCACCACCCACACGCCCCCTACACTTTCACCCTTTGGTGTCCATATGTTTTTTCTCTACATCTGTGCTTCTATTTCTCCCTTGCAAACCAGTTCATCTGTACCATATGTCTAGATTCCACATATATGTGTTAATATACGATATTTGTTTTTCTCTTTCTGACTTACTTCACTGTGTATGACAGTCTCTAGATTCATCCACGTCTCTACAAATGACACAATTTCGTTCCTTTTATGGCTGAGTAATATTCCATTGTATATATGTACCACATCTTCTTTATCCATTTGTCTGTTGATGGGCAGTTAGGTTGCTTCCATGACCTGGATATTGTAAATAGTGCTGCAATGAACATTGGGGTGCATGTATCTTTCGACTTATGATTTACTCCAGATAGGAGTGGGACTGCAGAATCATATGGTAATTCTATTTTTAGTTTTTTAAGGAACCTCCATACTGTTCTCCATAACGGCTGTATTAATTTACATTCCCACCAACAGTGCAAGAGGGTTCCCTTTTGCCCACACCCTCTCCAGCATTTGTTGTTTGTAGATTTTTTGATGATGCCCATTCTAACCAGTTTGAAGTGATACCTCATTATAGTTTTGATTTTCACTTCTCTAATAATTAGTGATGTTGAGCAGCTTTTCATGTGTCTCTTGGCCATCTGTATATCTTCTTTGGATAAATGTCTATTTGGGTCTTCTGCCCATTTTTGGATTGGGTTGTTTGGTTTTTTTAATATTGAGCTGCATGAGCTGTTTATATATTTTGGAGATTAATCCTTTGTGCATTGATTCATTTGCAAATATTTTCTCCCATTCTGAGGGCTGGTTTTTTGTCTTGTTTGTACTTTCCTTTGCTGTGCAAAAGCTTTTAAGTTTCATTAGGTCCCATTTGTTTATTTTTGTTTTTATTTCCACTACTCTAGGAGGTGGATCACAAAAGATTTTTCTGTGATTTATGTCAAAGAGTGTTCTTCCTATCCTCTAAGAGTTTTATAGTATCCGGTCTTACACATTTAGGTCTATAATCTATTTGGAGTTTATATTTATGTATGGTGTTAGGGAGTGTACTAATTTCATTCTTTTGCATGTAGCTGTCCAGGTTTCCCAGCACCACTTATTGAAGAGACTGTTTTTTCTCCATTGTATATCCTTGCCTCCTTTGTCACAGATTAATTGACCATAGGTGTGTGGGTTTACCTCTGGGCTTTCTATCCTGTTCCATTGATCTATTTTTCTGTTTTTGTGCTGGTACCATATTGTCTTGATTACTGTAGCTTTATAGTATAGTCTGAAGTCAGGGAGTCTGATTCCTCCTGCTCGTTCTTTATCCCTCAAGATTGCTTTTGCTATTCGGGGTCTTTTATGTCTCCATACAAATTTTAAGATTTTTTTGTTCAAGTTCTGTAAAAAAACACCATTGGTGTTTTAATAGGGGTTGCATTGAATCTATAGAGTGCTATGGGTAGTGTAGCCATTTTCACAATATTGATTCTTCCAATCCAAGAACACGGTATATCTCTCCATCTGTTTGTGTCATCTTTGATTTCTTTCATCAGTGTCTTATAATTTTCTGAGTCCAGGTCTTTTACCTCCTTAGGTGGGTTTATTCCTAGGTATTTTATTCTTTTTGTTGCAGTGGTGAATGGGATTGTTTCCTTAATTTCACTTTCTGATCATTCATTGTTAGTGTATAGAAATGCAAGAGATTTCTGTGCATTAATTTTGAATCCTGCAACTTTACCAGATTCATTGATTAGCTCTAGTAGTTTTCTGGTGACATCTTTAGGATTATCTATGTATAGTATCATATCATCTGCAAACAGTGACAGTTTTACTTCTTGTTTTCCAGTTTGTATTCCTTTTATTTCTTTTTCTTCTCTGATTGCCAAGGCTAAGACTTCAAAAACTATGTTGAATAATAGTGGTGAGAGTGGACAACCTTGTCTTCTTTCTGGTCTTAGAGGAAATGCTTTCAGTTTTTCACCATTGAGAACAATGTTTGCTGTGGTTTTGTCATATATGGCCTTTATTATGTTGAAAGTTCCCTCCGTGCCACTTTCTGGAGAGTTTTTATCATAAATGGGTGTTGAATTTTGTCAAAAGCTTTTTCTGCATCTATTGAGACGATCATATGATTTTCATTCTTCAGTTTTTCAATATGGTGTATCACAGGGATTGATTTGCATACATTGAAGAATTCTTGCATCCCTGGGATAAACCCCACTTGATCATGGTGGATGATCATTTTAATGTGCTTTTGTATTCTGTTTGCTCGTATTTTGTGAGGATTTTTTTGTCTATGTTCATCAGTGATAATGGTCTGTAATTTTCTTTTTTTTTTGTAGTATCTCTGTCTGGTTTTGGTATCAGGGTGATTGTGGCCTTCTAGAATGAGTTTGGGAGTGTTCCTTCCTCTACAATTTTTTGGAAGAGTTTGAGAAGGATGAGAGTTAGCTCTTCCCTAAATGTTTGATAGAATTCACCTGTGAAGCCATCTGGTCCTGGACTTTTGTTTGTTGGAAGATTTTTAATCACAGTTTCAATTTCATTACTTGTGACTTGTCTGTTCATATTTTCTATTTCTTCCTGGTTCAGTCTTGGAAGGTTATACCTTTCTAAGAATTTGTCCATTTCTTCCAGGTTGTCCATTTTATTGGCATAGAGTTGCTTGTAGTAGTCTCTTAGGATGTTCTGTGTTTCTGCAGTGTCCATTGTAACTTCTGCTTTTTCATTTCTAATTTTATTGATTTGAGTCCTCTCCCTCTTTTTCTTGATTAGTCTGGCTAAAAGTTTATCAACTTTGTTTATCTTCTCAAAGAACCAGCTTTTAGTTTTATTGACCTTTGCTATTGTTTTCTGTTTCTATTTCATTTATTTCTGTTCTGATCTTTATGATTTTTTTCCTTCAGCGAACTTTATGTTTTGTTTGTTCTTCTTTCCCTAGTTCCTTTAGGTATAAAGTTAGATTGTTTATTTGAGATTTTTTTTTGTTTCTTGAATTAGGATAGTATTGCTATAAACTTCCCTCTTAGAACTGCTTTTGCTGTGTTCCATAGGTTTTGAATCATGGTGTTTTCATTGTCATTTGTCTCTAGGTGTTTTTTGATTTCCACTTTGATTTATTCAGGGATCTCTTGGTTATTTAGTAATGTATTGCTTAGTCTCCATGTTTTTGTGTTTTTTATGTTTTTTTCCCTGTAATTTATTTTTAATCTCATAGCGTTGTGGTCAGAAAAGATGCTTGATATGATTTCAATTTTCTTAAATTTACTGAGGATTGATTTGTGAACCAAGATGAGATCTATCCTGGAGAATGTTCTGTGTGCACTTGTGAAGAAAGTGCAATCTGCTGTTTTTGGATGGAATGTCCTATAAATATCAATTAAATCTATCTGGTCTATTGTGTCATTTAAAGCTTGTGTTTCCTTATTAATTCTCTGTTTGGATGATCTGTCCATTGATGTGAGGTGTTAAAGTGCCCCACTATTATTGTGTCACTGTTGATTTCCTCTTTTATAGCTGTTCGCAGTTGCTTTATGTATTGAGACGCTCCTATGTTGGGTGCATATATATTTATAATTGTTATATCTTCTTCTTGGATTGATCCCTTGATCATTATGTAGTTTCCTTCCTTGTCTCTTGTAACATTCTTTATTTTAAAGTCTATTTTATCTGATATGAGTATAGCTACTCCAGCTTTCTTTTGATTTCCATTTGCATGGAATATCTTTTTCCATCCCCTCATTTTCAGTCTGTATGTGTCCCTTGTAGACAGCATATATATGGGTCTTGTTTTTGTTTTTTTTCGGTATGCGGGCCTCTCACTGTTGTGGCCTCTCCCATTGTGGAGCACAGGTTCTGGACGCACAGGCTCAGCGGCCATGGCCCACGGGCCCAGCTGCTCCACAGCATGTGGGATCTTCCCGAATCAGGGCATGAACCCGTGTCCCCTGCATCGGCAGGTGGACTCCCAACCACTGTGCCACCAGGGAAGCCCTGGGTCTTGTTTTTGTACCCATTCATTGAGCCTGTGTCTTTTGGTTGGAGCCTTTAATCCATTAACATTTAAGGTAATTATTGATATGTACGTTCCTATGACCATTTTCTTAATTGTTTTGGGTTTGCTTTCGTAGGTCCTTTTATTTTTTGTGTTTCCCAGTTAGAGAAGTTCCTTTAAGATTTGTTGTAGAACTGGTTTGGTGGTGCTGAATTCTCTTAGCTTTTGCTTGTCTGTAAAGCTTTTGATTTCTCCATCGAATCTGAATGAGATCCTTGCCGGGTAGAGTGATCTTGGTTGTAGGTTCTTCCCTTTCATCACTTTAAATATATCATGCCACTCCCTTCTGGCTTGCAGAGTTTCTGCTGAGAAATTAGCTGTTAACATTATGGGAGGTCCCTTGTATATTATTTGTTGTTTTTCCCTTGCTGCTTTCAATAATTTTTCTTTGTCTTTAATTTTCGTCAGTTTGATTACTATGTGTTTCAGTGTGTTTCTCCTTGGCTTTATCCTGCATGGACTCTCTGCACGTCCTGGACTTGGGAGACTATTTCCTTTCCCATGTTAGGGAAGTTTTTGACTATAATCTCTTCAAATATTTTCTCAGGTCCTTTTTCTCTCTCCTCCCTCTGGGATCCCATAATGCAATTGTTTGTGCATTTAATGATGTTTCAGAGGTCTCTCAGGCTGTCTTCATTTCTTTTCATTCTTTTTTCTTTATACTGTTCTGCAGCAGTGAATTCCACCATTCTGTCTTCCAGGTCACTTATCCGTTCTTCTGCCTCAGTTATTTGGCCATTGATTCCTTCTAGTGTATTTTTCATTTCAGTTATTGTATTGCTCATCTCTGTTTCTTTGTTCTTTAATTCTTCTAGATCTTTGTTAAACATTTCTTGCATCTTCTCGATATTTTCCTCCAGTCTTTTTCTGAGGTCCTGGATCATCTTCACTATCATTATTCTGAATTCTTTTTCTGGGAGGTTGCCTGTCTCCACTTCATTTAATTGTTTTTCTGGGGTTTTATCTTGTTCCTTCATCTGGTACATAGCCCTTTGCCTTTTCATCTTGTCTGTCTTTCTGTGAATGTGGTTTTTGTTCCACAGGCTGCAGGATTGTTGTTCTTCTTGCTTCTGCTGTCTGCCTTCTGGTGGATGAGGCTATCTAAGAGCCTCGTGCAAGTTTCCTGATGGGAGGGACTGGTGGTGGGTAGAGCTGGCTGTTGCTCTGGTGGGCAGAGCTCAGTAAAACTACTCCACTTGTGTGCTGATGGGTGGGGCTGGGTCCCCTCCCTGTTGGTTGTTTGGCCTGAGGCGACCCAACACTGCAGCCTACCCGGGCTCTTTGGTGGGGCTAATGTCGGACTCTGGGAAGGCTCATGCCCAGGAGTACTTCCCAGAACTTCTGCTGCCAGTGTCCTTGTCCTCACTGTGAGACACAGCCACTCGCCACCTCTGCAGGAGGCCCTCCAACACAAGCAGTTAGGTCTGGTTCAGTCTCCTATGGGGTCACTGCTCCTTCCCCTGCCTTCCGACGTGCACACCACTTTGTATGTGCCCTCCAAGAGTTGAGTCTCTGTTTCCCCTATTCCCGTCAAACACCTGCAATCAAAGCCCGCTAGCCTTCAAAGTCTGATTCTCTAGGAATTCCTCCTCCTGTTGCTGGCCCCCCAGGTTGGAAGCCTGACGTGAAGCTCAGAACCTTCACTCCAGTGGGTGGACTTCTGTGGTATAAGTGTTCTCCAGTTTGTGAGTCACCCACCCAGCAGTTATGGGATTTGATTTTATTGTGATTGTGCCCCTCCTACCATCTCATTGTGGCTTCTCCTTTGTCTTTGGATGTGGGGTATCTTTTTTGGTGAGTTTCAGTGTGTTCTTGTCGATGATTGTTCCGCAGTTAGTTGTGATTCCAGTGCTCTAGCAAGAGGGAGTTAGAGCACGTCCTTCTACTCTGCCATCTTGAACCAATCTCCTCCCATGAGTTTTTGTATGCATTGTTTGTGTTACTGTTTAGTTTTAAGCATTTTCTAATTTCCTCCTGAATGTCATGTCCAGTAGTAGATGTTATTGTAATGCCACAATATCTCATACAGGAAAGCCAACCTTGGCTCTTACCCCTCAGAGATAAACATTTGGACCAATCTACTAGGTAATAATAATAATAACTATTATTATTTAGGTAACAAATAAACAGATGAGGCACCATTATGGAGGTTCAAAAGATACATGCTAGAGTCAGACCCCCGCTGCCCCCCTCCTAATTCCATCACATTAGGGGCCAGGACCTGAATTTGGGGCAGAAACAAACATTCAGTCTATGCCAATGGTTAAAATGCACTGACTTTTCAGCATTGGTTTAGTTATGAAAGAATATTTGGAAAGTACTTGGCACTAGCCATCTAGCACACAGCCAGAGCTTGGCAAATGAAACACTGTGCATTTGGGATTTCAGAAGCTTCTTCTGTTTTCCTTGTTGCCTTTTATTCACTTCCCTAACTGACCCATTAAAATAAGCTTGATTTCTTTCTTATGTGCCAGGCAATGTTCAAAGCATTTTGCATTCTTGAAGCCATTTAATCCTTAAAACATGAAACATAGTAAAGGAGACATAAGTATCAGGAATTCCTGGCTGATTTTGATTAACCAATCAGCCAAAGCAAACTTGGGGAGTGAGGAAGCCTTCCCAAAAGGATTACAATGATTGGCTCTTGGCTTACATGATTTTAGAATATTCCTAGCACAAAGGAATGAGTGTACAATCCAAGCAAGAAGAAACTACCATGAGTGGCCCATCATGGTACAGGCTAGCCAAGAGGAAGGGCATCCAAGTTGGACTGTCTTCCAAAGTGTCTGTGGTCTCTCACCACCCTCTAGTGTCATGATGCAGAAGTGCAAGACTGGAAGAGAAGGGCTCCACCCAAGGAAGCTCCAAAAAGCAAAGCTTGAGTATCCATGTAAGACACCTCCAAAGAAATGGTGATGAACAGGACAGTTTGTGAGAGAGCAGGCGCATAAGACAAATGCACTGATGACTCTACTAACAATAACCTCCACCATTTATTTAGCACTGGCTCTATATCAGTCACAGCATGAAAAGTTTTACATGCATGATCTCATCTTCCTGGCACAACAACACCATGATGTAGGTGTGATTAGCCTCCTTACCTCAGAGTCAAGGAGACTGAGGTTCAGAGAGGAGAATTCATGCACCCAAGGTCACTCAGCTAGTCACTGAAACTCAAACGTGTGTATGTCTGAACCCAGAGAGCAGGTAATGCTTTGGAGAATAAGTGATGGGAAATCTCATGAGGGTTAGTGGACTGTCTAAAGGAGATGGACTTCCTGAAGGAGATGACATACAATCTGGGCTTTGAAGAATGAACACCAAGGAAGGGATCCCAAAAGGGGATGGACCAGGGTCCAGAGGAAACGACCTGAATGAAGGCATAGCCTGAGAAAACACTGTGGGTGTGAATGGAATGAGTGGTTCAGGTTGGCTGCAGTGTAGGAAGCAGAGGGAAAAAAATGGAAATGCCGGCTGCCTTTGTTACTATATTCTGTGTTCTTCCCACTGTGTTCTTAAATCCCCTGCGATAGACACAAGGCAGCTGAAAATGAAATAAGAGGTGTTGTTTCCAACCCATGTGGAAAGACAGAACCCACCAGCCCTGTGTGACTCTTACTGATCAGCAGCGATGCCCCAGAGCAGCCAGGCACTCTGAGGGGCAGAAGTGGGAGGACCAGGTGAAGGCCAAGTTAACAAGTCCAGTAGGGTTAGTGTGAGATGGCAGTTCCACCTGGGAGAAGGAGAGTAGGAGAGGATTCCTTTTGCAAGAGGCCACTTGGTACAGTGACACTCTCCTCTGGACCTCAAATGACAGTGTGTGGTCTACCAAGGTCAAATGTAGTCGGGTGGACAAAGAACACACTTTTAAAACAGGACACTTTTCCAGAAAAGCCATGACATAAAATACAATGCAAAGGGACTACACTTGGCATTAGTAATTGTATCATCGTTACCTTACTAAAGGTTGGTTTCCTCCTGACAAAATTTAAAATAAAAATTTAGAATAGAAATATGCTCTCTGGGTTCTGATTAGGATCCAAGATAAGGGAGAAGACAGAAGCCTCGACTCATGCCTTGGCTCAGCCCACGTTCTAAGAGCAGTCAGGGTGAGGTTTCTCAAGCAAACCTTAGATCAAGTCACTACAAGCCCAGACCCTTCCATAGCCCCCAAACCCCATGGAAATCAGTCCCTGCTTGACTCCCTGAACTCACCCGCTCCTGGTCCCCCAGGCTCTAGTCATATGATGCTCACTGGACACATCAAGACCATCCCCATTGCAGGGCCTTTGCACTTGCTCTTGCTCAGCCTCTATCCACAGACCTTTGTATGATCATCTTGCCATCCTCCAGACCCAGCTCCGATGTCTCTGCCTCAGAGAAGCCTTTCCTATCCACCCTAGTTAAACATGACCATGTTGTAGTTCCTCCACAGCCCCCATGACTTACCTGACACTCTTTATAAGGTTGGCCAAAAAGTTTGTTCAGGTTTTTCATAAGATGTCACGGAAAAGCCCGAACGAACTTTTTGGCCAACCCCAATACTTGTTTCTTGGTTGTATATGTACTTATCACCTCTCGTTCCCTATGAGGATGTAAGCTCCTAGGGAGAAGAGCTTGTGTGGGCCTCGCTGTGCTCTGTGTTCTCTCTGCCTAGATGGTGGCCAGGGCATGGTAGGCACTCAATGATCATGTGTTGCTATGGACACAGTGGCTCTCTGTAGACCAAGATTTCCACATGTGGGGTGTTGTTATTGATTCCCACCCTTCTCCACTGGATCAGGCCTCACAAAGACCCTGAGGTGTAATAAAAACAAGACCCTATCCCACAGCCCATGAACCTAGAAATTGGTCAGTGCCTTGAGCCAGCTCCTGGACTCACCCTCCAGATGCCCAATCCTCAGGCTCTTTTGGACTTTCCTTAGAATAATAGTGGTATATGGTGGGATGGTTTGGGTAGGAGTAGAGGGGAATAGGTGAAGAAGGAAGATTTCTCTGAGCCAGAAGGATGGGTAAAGTTATCTCCCAAACCAGAAAAGCTCTAGGAGAAAAAGGAGGAAGTCCTTGACCTCAGATTGCCATGAGAGCATTGAGGAGACAACACAGAGCATGGTCTGCCTCCTAGGAAGCCTTCAGCTGTGCCTCCCAGCTGGTTTATGTCCTCCTCTACCTGCTACAACAACCTCCAAATAACTCCACCAAAGCACTCACCATATACTACTGAAGTCATTTATATAGCCTGCTACCTGCTCTAGGTTCTGGGGACTTATAGAACAGAAACTATGTCTTATTTACCTCTGAATCCTCAGTCCCTGGAACACAGTAGGTACTCACTAACTGTGGGGTGAATATATTTTGGGGTGTGCCTGAGTGAGTTCTCTATTTCTATACCACTCTTGAGGTGGACTTTCCATGGAAGCAGCCACTCATTGTTGCCCATCCAAGACCACACCTCAGCATAGACCCATGGGCTGTGAGGACAAATTCCCAAACAGCCTCACAACAAAAGGAGGAGCCTAGAGGCAAATCTGGGATTTGCATCACGAAGATACCATTCTACTGATACCCTTCCTCGAAAAGAAACAGACATATTTGTAAACATGAAAGATCTCCACACACCTAAGTCTGCAAGTATGCTTGTGGGGGGTTGGAGTACACGTGTGCAGGCACATGTGTGCTCAAGCATCTCTTTCGGGATAGAGGGTGAAGAAGCTCTTGTCTGCATGACTGTATCCCTCAGCTCAGCCACCCATAACCTTCTGTTTGGACCAGTCATTCAACAAATATTTATTGTTTAGCTCCACATTCATTTGAGCTTGCTAGTAGGCAATCTTGGATAACTTTATCCCTTAAGACTACTATTTAATATTCCCCAAATCAAAAACTACCTCTACCATGAGTCTCCTCCATGACACAGCATGACTTCAATTCCTGGAATATTTACTGGGATCTTGTGCCTGGCTCTGTGCTGGTCTTTGGGGAGGACATCTCTGGCTTTGTCCTACAGGTTTGACACTGGGGTTAATACCCAAATACTCAATAACCAAGAAGAACATTCTACACTTCCTGGTAGATGTAGGAAATGCTATGAAAGTGAGAGAGGGTTGTTTCTTTAGAAAAGAGGACATATTTCTTGGGGATGAAAAAGGCTTCATGAAGAAGATACCATTTCAATTTTATACTTCAAGTGTATTTTTTATACTCTATGTGGGAAACTCAAAATATCAGAAGCTACTCATTTAACATGGAGATAGTTGACTTCTCACTACATTTTCTCCGCTCCCTCTGGGTTTGTCTAAGCTTCATTTCCAAGAGCACTAAATTGCTTCTCAAGTTAGCTTTGACCTCCATACCAGACAGTACTTCCATTCTCTCTTTGCTACTACAGCTCTGGGCTCCACTGTCTCTGAGAATCATCAATCACATCCCTGTTGTAACCTCTAAATTTCCACCACTTGCCTCCTTCCCCAGCCTTGGACCACAGTCTGAACTACCCCACCCGCAAGGTTTCCATCGCTAGTAGGGCCTTCTTTTGGGCCCCCATGAGTTCCTCAGCCCTAGGTCAGCCTTACACTGTAATCCTGCTGCTTTTCCTTCTGGATCCACAGTGATGATGGGGAATGCACAGGTGCAGCCCTCTACCCGACTCCATTCTCCCCAACTTAGCACCGTTCTACTCTTCTCTCATCTCCTCAGAGAGTCTTATCCTTCTGTCCATAGCCTGATTTTCAGTGGAAACATAGGATTCTATATCTATATAAAAATTGAGCTTCCCTTTTGTTCAATTTTATTTTCTCAAGCTAGACTCTAAAATCTTGAAGACCTAAACATCTTGAAGACCTGAATTTTACACTGCTTCCGTTCTTTTTGGTACCCAACCTTGTGCTTAGCTACAGGATAGATGCTCAGCAAACACATGGGGATGCATCTTATTTGCATGTACTTCCTTCAGTGCCTAGCAAAGTACATTGCACACAGAGAGAGTACCCTGCATAGTAATGGACCAGCTGAGGGTGTGTGTGTGTGTGTGTGTGTGTGTGTGTTTGTGTGTGTGTGTGTGTGTAACACAGGTTATAGAGAGACCCAACCTCACAGAACCTTGGTATGACTCAGAATTTCAGACACAAAGTCTGATATCTCTAACTAGATGCAAACATGAGAACTGCTTGTCTAGATTCCACACACCCACTTGTCAGTGTCATCCCAGCTGAAGGGTATGCATGGAAAAGTAGAAGGATGCAGGGAGGGGGCCTTTCATCGCCTTTGTCTGTGCAGACCCAGCCTCACTGCTGAAAGCAGAAGGAAGTAAGCCAGAGAACAGAAGCTGAGGTGTTGTGACCTGAGGCCCCTGGGACCCCACTCAGGATCTTCTCTTCCATGTTTTGTGGAACTCCCTTGTCTCAGGCCCATAAGTGTTGAGAGACCAGTCCCCAGCCCTTTTGCCTGATTCTTTATTGCCTAAAATGGAGCTATATTTTAAACTGATTATTTAATGCATTTCTCTTTAGGTCTATTAAGAACCAAGGAGCCAGCCTACATTTTATTATTGTAAGAATACATTTTACATAGATAAATAGTAATGTGTTTATAGAGTTCCATGTATCCATAGCTAAAATATGTTAGGTCAACTTTAGAACACTCCACAATGCATTTGAAATGTAATTTTTGGAAACCTGCATATAATTGGAGAGTTTTGTGGCCTGATTTAAGAGAGCTATCACATCCAAAGAAGTACTCAAAACACAATTAAATGTTTTAATTAGGTCACTAGAAGAATACCAAGGAAAGTTTCCATTAACACTCAGAGCAAAATTTCTTTTTTTTTTTTTTTTTGCATGTTAGCTTTAATTTTTTTCTTTCCTTACATTTTGCTTACATAGAGCAAAATTTCTTAAAATTATATATCTTACTACCCTATCTAGATATAGACAGCTAGCTAAGTAGATGTAGATATCATCAACAGAGATCACCCTCTTCCAAAAAAGCCTCTCTCCTTCCTTTCTAAAATTTCGTAGAAGCTGTACCGACGCCAGGCACTCAATGTTGTGTATTCACTCTCACTTCTCCTTCCCTCTCTTTTAAGGCTCAGTTCTTTAATATGGAGATCAACTTAGCCTTTCTGTTTCCTTCAGCTTAGTTTTCGTTTTCCTCAATTGCCCATTTCCCTGATTCTGAACAATATAAAAAGACAAGTAAGAGCCCTCCATTTGGAGGAACAAGCTGGTTTGAAGCCACTTATCATAGCTTCCCTTTAATCTTCATCAAATCTAAATCTAGCAAGAGGATAGTTGGTGCTACAAGTGCTACTGAGGGAACAGAGATCTCTGGCTCAATTCATCCCTCCCAGGTCAGAGAAGTTACAAGCAAATGCAGTATCCTATAGATCTGGACTTTTCAGGATAGCTGATGTCTTTTCTCCCCAGTCATGGGAGCTTAGCATGGGAAGGGGATGTCTCATTAATGTCTTTCAAAATGAGATGTACTAACTGGTTGGCAGCCCTGAAGCTGGGGTGAAGGGTGGGATACTTCCAGGAAGAGGAAATGCGACCTTGTCTGCCTCTTACCCCTCTCCCCCACCCATGTACACACACAGGTGTGAGCACCCAAATGCCTCTGGCCCCCAACTTAAACTTACTTGATGCACTTTACAGGGGACTCCCTGGAGGTTTGGTGGTCTCTTTTAGGAGAATCAGGGATTGAGCAGGGCCAGACTAAATGACAACTGTCCTCTCCCCGATGGACAAAACATAAAACCAAAGATCCAGGAACCCCACTGGGAGACTGTGTTCTCACCAAAGACACTTCTCAAGTTCTCTTTACCTGCCTCAAACACACTTAGAACCATAGGGTGCTCCTCAGAAACCCTGTGTCTGTACTGCAGGGTGAGAGGAAACAACCATAACCATCTGGAGGGAAAAGGTTATGGGGAGACAGGAAGCTCACTTAGCTCCATCCACCATGATCTGAGTGTGAATAGTTCCTCTGACTTATCCGCTTACTTAGTGCCAGGTGACTGTCAGGGATTCCTGTCAGAAAGACTATGTGAGCAAAGAGTTTGCAATGAGAAATAACAGGTTGTCTGCCAGGAACTACAAGCAGATCCTTATTGATGGGGCAGAAGCCTGAACCGGGGAGGGGTGAGATAAAGCTGGAGAGGTAGACCTTAGGCTTTAGCCTGTAGGTAAGGGAATGAGGGTCACTTGAGTGATTCTTTGTAGGAGAATGACATTGGCTTACTTACATTTAAAATGTGTTTATTTTAAAATTGTTTATTTTAACATAGTTTCAGACTTATAGAAAAGTGTCAAGACAGTATATAGAATTCCTGGATAAGCTTATGTAGATTCACTCAGATTTCAAATGTTTCTCTCTCTCTCTCTCTCTTTTTACTTACATATATAGATACAGATATATATTTTTGGCAGGAAAAGGAAAACAAGACATATATATATATATATATATACATACAGAGAGATTCATAGATATATAGATATGTATATATGTATATCTATAAATAGATATAAAGCTGTGGCATATCTATATACATATAGATATATACATGTATATACATATATATCTGTATATTTGTATCTGTTTATCTATGTTTTGTTTTCATTTTCCTGAACATTTTGAGAGTAAACTGCAGATGTGATGTCACTTTGCCCCTAAATACTACAGTGTATATTTCCTAAAAACAAGAAATTCTCATACACTTACCTTTCAAAATTATTATTTTGGTTTCTGTGTAGGAAATGGTTTGCATCTAGAGAGATACAGATAGGGAATTGTGCTAAGAAATCTCTTTGGCAGTCAAGGTAAGAACTGATGAAGGCCAGACCAGGGTAGGGGTTTCTTAAAATCACATACCTTGTGTGCGGTGATAGATCTAGATCATTACATATTCAGGTGTTAAATCAATGGGACTGGTCAATGGTGGGGTGTGGTTAGAGGTGGTGCCACGTTTGTGGCCACTTCTGCTGGGTACATAGTGGGTAGTGTGTTGTGCACTGAAATGGGGACAGAGCAGGGGAGGGATGACAAGTTCTGTTCTGGGCATGTTGGGACCAGTGGGCCTTTGAGACATCCAGATGGAGATACTGAGGAAGAAACTGGATGTGCCGTGGATTTGAAGCACAAGGTAGAGGACTGGGTTGGAAATACAGATTTGCAAGTCATTAGTAGAAAGGTGAGAAGTACAGGAGTGAGTGAGATCACCAAAGGAGATGAGGAATCTGGAGGCAGATCCTTGTGGAAACTCAACTTTTGAAGGACCTCATGCCACATCTTGGGGCCAGAACAAAGTTAAGCCTTAGTTCCCTGGGGCAGCAAAGTATCCCAGGACGTCCCTATCATTGACAGTGAAGCCACTGGTTCTGGGCATGGAGAAGCCAGGTGGCTGAGGAGCCAGCTGTGGGGGGCTTGGAAGTGAATTACTCACTTCTCACAATTGGGGGCTTCCTAAGAGTCAGGGAGAGGAGAGGTGACTTGAAGGGGTTAATCCCTTTGATGTGAAAGGCTGGTGAAAGGCGAGACGAGGTTCCATTCTAATGAGGTCACAGTGCAGGCCACAGCGTGTCTCCCAAGGAGAGGGGCAGGCCAAGAAGGGCAAGCCAGAACCTTGCACCATGACCGGGAGAGTCTGGGAGAAGTGTGGGGTGTGGGTGCTGCACAAGCCTGGTCCTGCCGCCACTGCAAGGGCCTGGCTTTAAGATGATGCAGGGTGGGTGAGGGCGGGGAAGACAGGACAGGAGGAGAATTTCCTAAGATTCTGACATCAGCCAAGGTCCTGTTTTCTTTGTTTGTTTGGTTGGTTTTCATTCAGTTTGGCTGGGTTTTGGTCAGGTACCCAGAGTTCAAGTCCTGTTTCTGTCATTTTATAAACTGTGATACCACAGAAATCACTTCCCTTGTCTACCTCACTTTTTCCATATTTGTTCATGATAAGACTGGATGGTGTAACTATAAAACTGTACTATAAAATGCCTAGAGTAAAACATAAGTAGAACACTCTCTGACATAAACTGCAGGAATATCTTTTTTGATCCATCTCCTAGAGTAATGGAAATAAAAACAGAAATAAACAAATGCGACCTAATTAAACTCAAAAGCTTTTGCCTAGCAAAGGGAACCATAAACAAAAGGAAAAGACAACCTACAGAATTGAAGAAAATATTTGCAAAAGAAGCAACCAACAAGGGATTAATTTCCAAAATATATAAACAGCTCATACAGCTCAATATCAAAAAAACAAAAAACCCAATCAAAAAATGGGCAGAAGACTTAAATAGACATTTCACCAAAGAAGACATACAGGTGGCCAACAAGCACATGAAAAGATGCTCATCACTAATTATTAGAGAAATGAAAATAAAAATTGCAATGAGGTATCACCTCACAAAGTCCAAATGGCCATCATCAAAAAATCTGTAAATAATAAATGCTGAAGAGAGTGTGGAGAAAAAGAAATCCTCTTGCACTGTTGGTAGGAATGTAAATTGGTACAGCCACTATGGAAAACAGTCTGGAGGTTCCTTAAAAAGCTAAAAATAGAGTTACCATATGATCCTGCAGTCTCAGTCCTGGGCATATATCTGGAGAAAATCATAAGTCAAAAAGATACATGCACACCAATGTTCATTGCAGCACTATTTATAATAGCCAAGACATGAAGTAACCTAAATGTCCATCAACAGATGAATGGATAAAGAAGATGTGGTATATTTATACAATGGAATATTACTCCTCCATAAAAAAGAATGAAAAATGCCATTTACAGCAACATGGATGGACCTAGACATTAGTGAAGTAAACCAGAAAAGGACAAATATCATATGATATTCCTTATATGTGGAATCTTAAAAAAAAAAGGTACAAAACAGAAATAGACCCACAGACATAGAAAACCAAACTTATGGTTACCAAAGGGGAAAGGGGGGAGGAGCGATTAATTAGGAGTTTGGGATTAACGCATGCACACTACTACATATAAACTAGATAACCAACAAAGAACTACTGTATAGCACAGGGAACTATACTCAATATTTTGTAAGAACTTATAAGGGTAAAGAATCTGTAAAAGTATATATATATATATATATATATATATATATATATTTCTGAATCACTGTGCTGTATACCTGAAACTAACATGACATTGTAAATCAACTATACTTCAATAAAATAAAAAAGAAGAAAAAATAAAAGCAGGCCAACAAAAAAAAAGACTGGATGGACCCACATTAATGATACCAAAGCTTTTGGATTTCACTTAAAACTAAAATTATATTTTTAAAAAAATGCATTCAGTAAAGAGGGCCAACATTTTATTATCCAAGTAAGGCCAAAGGCCTTTTATGATTGCCATCACTTCAATACATAAAGGTAATATTAAAACCAACAACTCTGGGAAAAGTATAGTCTCAAAAAGCAAACAAAAAACAGAACATATATAAGAAATAAAAGTCAACAACCGTATACTAACTTCTACAAAATATAGTAACATTTCTCATTTCTTAGTGGCTTGTTGAGAGTGTCATCAAGTGTTGACGCAGTCCTTGAACCACAAATTGGGAGCGTTTTGTCTGATTCCTGGGCTCCTTCCAGCCCTGGAACCTGCTAGTCTAGAATGCTTTCCTGTTCCCAGACCAAGCCCTGATACCAGGAAGGAGGATGGGACTTCTGGGACCTAGAACTTCCTTGTTTTGCCTTTCGTGTTTCTTTCTAAGTGCTCAGTACAAACCTGGCACTAAATAGGTGAAATCTCTCTCCTTCCATTCCCTCACCACTCCCTCCTCTACTGCTGCCCAGCAATGTGTACTTTATGTTTATATACAGTACATATACAACAGTGTATACATGCTGTTTCTATACAGTGCACATACAATTCACATCAGTGTGTACTTGATGTTTAGATACAGTATACCATACACAGCAGTGTATACATACCATTTATACACAGTGTACATACAATATACAGCAATACATACGCACTGTTTATATACAGTGTATATACAATATACAACAGTGTATACACAGTTTATATACAGTGTATATACAATACACAGCAATGTATGCACACTATATACAATGTATATACAATATATAATAGTGTATACACACTGTTGATATACAGCACGCATATGAGATGCAGCAGTATGTATACAGTGTATGGTAATCGCAACTCCCTGGGGGTCCTGCTGTACCAGACACAGCGTGTATGCACAGGCATCTTGTCTTCCTTTTCCCTCCTCCCAGCGCTAATCTCTGCACTCCCCACTTTTGTCACATAGAATCAGAAGGGTTCCCCTGACTCCTCCCTTCTTCTCCCTCCATCCTCTTAGTCCTCCAGTCCTGTGTGTTCTTAATTCAAAAACATTCTTAAACCTGTCTCCCCCTTTCCACTCCTATCACTGCCACATTTGGTCCATCTCTCCCACTTCACCCCTACTTCGTCCTCACTGTGTGCACTACGGCCACACTGGCCTCCAAAAACACATTTTTAGTCATGTCTCTCCTTTGGCTCCCACTCGCTATGTGAAAATCACACTGTGCTTACACCTGGAAAGGGCCTTAGGAATTATCATGTTCTACAGAGTAGAAAATTTGAGCCCCAGAGAGGGAAAGCCAGTTGTCCAAAAGCACACAGTTAATTATTGTGAGAGCCAGAAATATACTCAGGCCTTCTGACTATAAGCCAATGCCTATCTGCCTCTCTAAGCTAACCAATAGAATTTTTTTTTAAACGTATAGCGTGTGATAAAGGGGCACCTCTGCAGTATTTAGAATCAAAACCTAGGCCTCCCAATTGTGCCTTCTGCCCTGCAATTTCAGCTCTCCTGGCTTCAGCTCTTTAGCTCTCCTGGCTGCTCTGCTTTCCTTGGGGTCTGGTCCCACCGCCACTGCTCACTAGAACTGACCATCCATTCCAGCCAGGTTGGTCTGTTTTTGTTTTCCCCCAACACACATAGCATCTTCCCACCTTCACATGTTTTCTCAGCCTATATTCCCTTGCCTGGAATGTCCTCATTCGTTTCACAGAAATGTATTTAGCTCTGAATCTGAGCCAGAACCTTTGCTAGGTACCAGGATACAGAGATGAAGTCAGTGTTTCTGCCCTGAAGGAGCCCCCTGTCAAGGAGCTTTTCCTGTCTGCCCTGATGCTTTGCTGTCAACACTGACCCAGCCCAGAGGGGTGACCACTCCTCTGAGTCCTGTGCCTCCCTTGTTCCATATCATCTCTTAGGTCCTGATTGATGGTGTTTGCCTCCCAGATCCAGTGCCTCTGTCACACTGGGCTGGCTTTATCTCCCCAGGAAAATCATCTGCTCCTTGAAGGCTGGGCCTGTGTGTCACTCAGTTCCCCAGACTCCAGAGCACTAGGCATGGTGTCTGCTTCCTGTGCATTTGATGACTGACTAGATCCCTACAAAGCTCAGCCCCTTCACCTTCTACCCAGCTAGGTCCTGGTCTTTCTCAGGTAGAATGTGCTACCAAGTGCCTAGAACTAGAAATCAAGCTAGCAGTTGTCTCTCTGCAAGACAGAGACATCCGGAGGAGTAAGGTCCAGCACCCACCTCCTTCCTCTCATCCCCAATACCTCACCAAAATGTTCATGTTCATGCAAGTAAAATGAAGATGATATGAGCACCAAGGGAAACCTGAAGGGGAAAAATGTTCTCAAGAACCATATGGAGTCTTAGGGTATGGGAGCCATGCAGAGGAAGCAGGGTCACATGCCTGCTAGACATGGATCAATGGTAGGTAGGGAGTATGCACACGTGTTTTGGAAATTGGTAGAAAATGCCACCTCCCATCCAACCACCTTTACCGAGAATTGACATTATGCCCCCACAAACACTTACTGCTACAGTATGGGAGAGACTCATGTGTGTGTATGTGAGAGTGTGTGTGTGTGTGTGTGTGTGTGTGTGTGTGTGTGTGTGTGT
>NW_021703774.1:71767589-71771088 GCF_005190385.1 Monodon monoceros | reverse complement strand
GTGTGTGTGTGTGTGTGTGTGTGTGTGTGTGTGTGTGTGTGTGTATGTGTACATGAGAGACAGAGGCTTGGAGAAAAAGAAAGAGTGATGCTAACAAAAGTCAGGGAACAATACCATTCCCAATGCCCAGGGTAAGCATTTAGTTGTGCCTGTGGCTTCTAGAGTACCTGTTTCTTCTGCCCTCTGGTGGTAGAAGCAATACTACGTAATGCATGCTTGAGATAACAGATTCCACCCCCCAAAAATCTGTTCTGGGTAGTGAGGGCTTAGGCCAGAAAAGATTGACAGGATGTAACACCCAAAACTCACGGATCTGCTGATGTTCATATTTTCTCTACTTACACAGGTATTGCTAATGCAACAGCTGGGTTTGAGTTCTTCTGCTAATCCAAGCCAAACCATTGAAAATTATCTACAGCTTTGGAAGATGGTGAAGAGGATGTGAAGCAGTTTAGGGAACAGTGAAGGTCTGGCCCTTCTTGCTGACCACCGTCCCCAGTGTCTGGCGCATTGTGTGAGCTCACTACTTCTTGATGAATTAATGTCCCAGGATAGCTACCCCACGTGGCCTTTCTTCTCTGCTACTAGGGACCGGATCTGAAATCCCTCTCCAAGGCTATCAGGGTTGTTTCTGTCAGGGTGACACCAGATGGAAGGGATTCTTCTCCCAGGAAGGCCTGGGTTCCTCTGGGTCTCCTTCAGTGTTGAGTCCATGCACAGCCTGCCCTCCTGGTGAGTCCTAGGGGAGAGACCATTGACTTCCAAGCCTGTATTCTCATGCTGCAGTGTGAATTCACAAGATCTACAGATATTGTAAGGCTTTCAGCAGAGCTATGGCTAAATTCCAGGTCTGAGAGGAAAAATGTCATCCTGTCCATCCTCAGGACTACCTTGCCTATTTCCATTTCTGTCAGTCAAGGCCTTAGGACACTGATAGCAAATGCCAATACTTGTATTCAAATGTAGAAATGACCTACTCCCTACTTCTGAGAGTGTGTTGCCCTAGTCTTCAGAGCCTGACTCCATGGAGCACCCAAAATTTGTTGAGCACTAATTTTGCACCAAACACTAGGCACATACTTTATGTATGTTGCCCATTACAATCTTTACTACAGATGTACAGACTCCCTGACTTCAGACTATACTACAAAGCTACAGTCATAAAAACAGTATGGTACTGGCACAAAAACAGAAATATAGCTCAATGGAACAGGATAGAAACCCCAGAAGTAAAGCCACACACCTATGCCAATTAATCTATGACAAAGGAGGAAAGACTATAAAATGGAGGATAAACAGTCTCTTCAATAAACAGTAATGGGCAAACTGGACAGCTACCTGTAAAAAAATGAAATTAGAACATTCTTTAACACCATACACAAAAATAAAATGCATTAAATAAAATGTAATCAAACTGGATTAAAGACCTAAATGTAAGACTGGATACTATAAAATTCTTAGAGGAAAATATAGGCAGAACACACTCTGATATAAATTGCAGAAAGATCTTTTTTGATCCACCTCCTAGAGTAATGGAAATAAAAACAAACAAACTAGACCTAATTAAACTCAAAAGGTTTGCACAGCAAAGGAAAGAATAAACAAATGAAAGGACAACCTACAGAATGGGAGAAAATATTTGCAAATGAGGCAACCAACAAGGGGTTAGTCTCCAAAATATATTGTGCAAACAAATCATGCAGCTCATTATCAGAAAAAGGAAACCAACAACTCAATCAAAAAATAGGCAGAAAACCCAAAGAGACATTTCTCCAAAGAAGGCGTACAAATGGCCAAGGGGCACACGAAAAGAGGCTTAAAATCACTAACTATTAGAGAAATGCAAATCAAAACTGCAATGAGGTATCACCTCACACCAGCCAGAATGGCCATCATCAAAAATCTGCAAACCATAAATCCTGGAGAAGCTGTGGAGAAAAGGGAACCCTCTTACACTGCTAGGGGCAATGTAAATAAGCACAGCCACTACTGAGAACTGTATGGAAGTTCCTAAAAAAGTAAAAATACCATATGATCCAGCAATCCAATACTTGGGCATATATGCAGAGAAAACCATGGTTCGAAAGGAAACATGCACCCCAATGATCGCTGCAGCACTATTTGCAATAGCCAAGACAGGGAAGCAATCTAAAAGTCTAAGAACAGATGAATTGATAAAGAAGATGTGGTACATATATACAATAGAATATTACTCAGCCATAAAAAAGAAAGAAATAATGCCATTTGCAGTAACAGGGATGGGCCTGGATAATATCATGTTAAGTGAAGTGAGTCAGACAGAGAAAGACAAATGTCATATGATATTGCTTACACGTGGAATCTAAAAACTAAGATACAAATGAACTTAGTTACAAAACATAAACAGACTCACAAACTTAGAGAGCGAACTTATGCTTACCAGATGGGAAGGGTAGGGGGGAGGGATAAATTGGGAGTTTGGGATTGACATGTATACACTGCTATATTTAAATTAAAAGGAATTCCCATAAAAAAAAGAACGGTGTTATCCTCTTCAGCAGATGAGGAAAGTGGGACTCAAAGATGATAGTGCCCAAAGTTACCCAACTGGTAAAGGTCAGAGCCCCAGTCTGAACATTACTTGGGGATAATTTAAAGATATGCTTCATCCTTTGTCAGATGCTGTTTCATCATTTTCATCCAACTACGTACCCTGTGTCATCCCCCTTTTTTCTGGAATCTTGAACCAGAAGAGGAAGGAAAATGAGGCCTCAAGCCCTGGGATCTCAGAATCCAGGAGCCAGTCCAGGTGACTCGTCCAGCAGCTCATGCCAAGTCAATATTTCTTAGCTCCCCAGTCTCTCCACCTAATGATAATCATTTCGTTGGGAACTCTGGAGTCTGGGTGACTTATAAACATGTAGAGAGATACATACTGTCTACTGTAAACACCCAGTTTCTCTGAATGAAGCCTAATGGTTTGCTCACTAAGAGGCAGGAGAGAGGGCTACAGCACCCATTTTTTGCTTACACTACAACAGGTGAAACATCATAGTGGATTGACATGTTTCCTTTCCAGTTCAGGCTGAATGTGGCTCAGAGAAAATGCTAAGTCAAGGTCAGCACTTTACTGAGATTAATAGGTCTCCCAGAGAAACACTCATCCCTCAGTAGTCGTTTTCCTTAAAACAAGGCCCTCTGGGTAACCGAGGCAGCCCACCACTTCCCCCACCAACCGGAATATCCTGGAACACTACCCTCACCGCTCCCACACACAGCAGTGTCCTGAATGATGGCTTAGCACCATCCCAGAAGTCAAGGTTCTAGGGAAACCGTCACGAGTGGGTTTGGAAACACGAGGAAGCCACGGCTCGTAAAGTGATGGGGAAATGGGGCCAGGGCTCGCGTGAAGGCACTGTCATCCTCAAGCGCCATCCAACCGAGAGTGAGTTTGCCAGCCCAGGAGATGAGTTAAACCTCAAGTTTGAGGAAGGGCAGGTGCATCCTATTGTGACTAGGG
>NW_021703774.1:71761264-71767489 GCF_005190385.1 Monodon monoceros | reverse complement strand
ATAAACACGTGTGAAGGTGTGACTGTTTGAACGTACTGCCTTTGCCTTCCCAACGGATCAGTGAGTTTTAAGTTCTGGAACCACAGGATCCAGGCTGTATACTTCATCCAGCCACTAGAACAGTCAGAGCACTTGCCATGTTGCCAAGATAAGGACCAGGGTTTGAATCTCACCTCCACCACATCCAAGGTGTTGTTACACTGAACACGTAAGGAGCTTCTCTTCACCTCGCCACTACCTCTCACAGGAAGAGCAAGACCTGCTTCAATATGGTGGTATCTATGTGTGAGCGCTTGGCACACGCCGTGCCCTCTCCATGCCTCCTCGACTTATCAGCCTCCTCCTGGGAGTAGGGTCTGCCTCCAAAAGACATGGCTGGCTGTGTCCATTGATAGGCAAAAGTCACTGTGGGCCAGAGCTGCCCAGGACTGCCTCAACAGCAGGAATCATCATGGGCATGCGTTTCAAAGGGGAAGCTTGTGGAAGAAAAGGGCAACCACCCAATGTGGTGAATAGGCCCTGGACGAAATGCCATTTCCGCCTGTGAACACCCCTCGGATGCTTTGGTCTACACAACTCTTCCTTGTCCTGGCCCCAAGATGTGCCCTGCCCCTCACACCTTGCTGTTAGTAAAGTTGTGGAGCCCATGTCGTCACCTTGGTGGTAAAAAGTGGAGGGTCTTGCTGCTCTGTCAGGAAGTGGAGAATAATAATAATAAAAGCAAGAGCTAACATTCATCCAACATTTACTATGTGTTACATCCTACTTACTATTTATTTACATTGTCTCATTGAAGACCCCTCCGCGTCAACCACAGGTTGCAGACATTATTCTGCCCACTATACACATGAGTAAAGTGAGGCCTAGGGAAGTATTGGATTCACTCCATCATAGACATGCATCTGGCATCCAAACCCACTATGACGGGATAAAGGAAAATTCCGCGAGGTGGTCCGCACATAACCCCACGTGCACACAATCGTAGTATGATAATTAGTGGAGGAGAAAATTAAGTGAAGCCCAGAGAGGCAAAATTCAACCTTGTCTTAATCAGCTGAGGGAGGGAGGGTGAGGAAATAGAGAATAAGAACCCAAATGAGAGATCTGGGGCAAGGTCATGTATGTGAGGCAAGAGAGGAGCTATTTGGAGCCTGTGCAGACTGAGGTATCTGAGGGTGGGGAATTGGCTCAAAGAGCTCATCATTTTCAGGGAGTTCACTTAATGTGTCCACAGCTTTTCAATTCATTTTGTTTGTAATCGTTGAGTTCTGTGGAATGCAATGCTCTGTTGGAAATATTTACGACACATAGGTCTGGAAAATGGACGCGCCCCCCAGCTTTCCGTGGTGTCAAATGGTGCAGGTGGCTGCATTGGCTATGTGCTCTCTCCACCACGGACAGGGACTGAGACGTTGCAGACTGGCCTCCTGGGGACAACTAGCACTCGCAGCATTGGCTGCTGCTCTACGCAGCCCTGGAACGCACTGCTGCTTACGTGCACACATCCCGCTGTCCTTCCGCTCTGAACCTCCCTTCTCCCGGTGTTCTTCCTGGAAAGACATGGTCAGGAGGCCTGTGGTGGATGTCATTATGACACAGATGGCCAAGTCCTGCTTCCTCCCCTCAACAGCCCTCAGTGTTCTCTCTCTGTCTCCTCTGAATTCTGAGGGCAGGAATGACATATCTGTGTCTTCCAAGTCGTCCATGAATTAGACGTCTTCCGGTCAAACTGCTTTTTGTTTTCTTGACAGTCTGAGATTGCTTTCCTTACGGGGATTAAACCAAGAATATTGGAGCCTTGTGTGTGAGTTTGTGCTTCCGCAGCATCCCTCACATTCTAAACAAAGGGAGAGGCAGGTACTTACGAAGGATGCGATGATGCATTGCTGCTTGGGATGGATGCGTTGGTGATGGGTAAATAGGTACATGGATGGAGCCTCGCTGAAGGGCATGAACAGAGGTGGTGGAGGACGAAGAGACTAGCCAACCATGGAAGCAATGCTAAACTAAAACTAAAACTTTTGTCTTTAGCATATTCTGAATTCTACATGCTCTGTGATCTATGTTGGGGATAATTCACACATTTAGTTTATGTTTTGTTCCTTTCTGATTCCTTTAGGTACTTCTGTGGATTTTCAGTGATTCCCTTGTAGCCCAGAAACGTGAAATGGGAGGTAGGTATAGGAAAAGAGATGCAAAGACCTCAATTTGGGGACTTTTAGTGAAAGAATGATTCGGTGGAAAGTTATGGGTGTAGTGGACGTCATAGAAAGAAGAAGTTTGGCTTACCTGTGGGCCTGAGGTTACCACCGGTTACTCAGGTTACCCTGATACCGCAAGGATTTAGGGAATGGAAAGTAAGAGGGCAGTGAGACAAAAATAGCCCAGGAGAACCCCAAGTTAGAGAATCAATGGGTGCTATGACTTTAAAAACTATTGACAGTGGATATGTTTGTGTGATGGATGTATGATTTTTTTAACATCTTTATTGGGGTATAATTGCTTTACAATGGTGTGTTAGTTTCTGCTTTATAACAAAGTTAATCAGTTATACATATACATATATTCCCATATCTCTTCCCTCTTGTGTCTCCCTCCCTCCCACCCTCCCTATCCCACCCCTCCTGGCGGTCACAAAGCATGGAGCCGATATCCCTGTGCCATGCGGCTGCTTCCCACTAGCTATCTACCTTACGTTTGTTAGTGTATATATGTCCATGCCTCTCTCTCGCCCTGTCACAGCTCACCCTTCCCCCTCCCTATATCCTCAAGTCCGTTCTCCAGTAGGTCTCTGTCTTACTCCTGGCTTACCCCTAGGTTCTTCATGACATTTTTTTTTCTTAAATTCCATATATATGTGTTAGCATACGGTATTTGTCTTTCTCTTTCTGACTTACTTCACTCTGTATGACAGACTCTAGGTCTAGCCACCTCATTACAGATAGCTCAATTTCATTTCTTTTTATGGCTGAGTAATATTCCATTGTATATATGCGCCACATCTCCTTTATCCATTTATTGATGATGGGCACTTAGGTTGTTTCCATCTCCAGGCTATTGTAAATAGAGCTGCAATGAACATTTTGGTACATGACTCTTTCTGAATTTTGGTTTTCTCAGGGTATATGCCCAGTAGTGGGATTGCTGGGTCATATGGTAGTTCTATTTGTAGTTTTTTAAGGAACCTCCATACTGTTCTCCATAGTGGCTGAACCAATTCACATTCCCACCAGCAGTGCAAGAGTGTTCCATTTTCTCCACACCGTCTCCAGCATTTATTGTTTGTAGATTTTTTGATGATGGCCATTCTGACTGGTGTGAGATGATATCTCATTGTAGCTTTGATTTGTATTTCTCTAATTATTAATAATGTTGAGCATTCTTTCATGTTTTTGTTGGCAGTCTGTATATCTTCTTTGGAGAAAAGTCTATTTAGGTCTTCTGCCCATTTTTGGATTGGGTTGTTTGTTTTTTTGTTATTGAGCTGCATGAGTTGCTTGTAAATTTTGGAAATTAATCCTTTGTCAGTTGTTTCATTTGTAAATATTTTCTCCCATGATGTATGATTTTTACATAGACTGTCTCCTACTTACACACTTTGTTAGCTTGAACAAAATCCCATCTTTTCCTTTACCAGTGGGAGAGTTTTTGAGGCCCGGTCCTCAATTCATTTTGACCCACATGCCCTTGGAGTATTCTCTGAATTTCCATTTATTTGCCTCTGCTCTACACTATAGCTCATGGCTGGGTTTCCCTTACTCTTTCTGTGCCTCCGTATTCGAGACAGGCATCGTCTCCCTTGTGTTCAAAGGCTTTTCTCATTTTGCAAGTATGAGGAGGTGTGTCTCCATGTGGCTGAAGTGCCCATCTCTCCTCCTCACTCTGGCAGGACCATGGAAAATGTCCTTCAGCTCAGAAGTGCATCTCCCCATGCCTTCTGCTCAACCTGCACCCACATGCCCAGCTCTCCTAGGGCTCTTATTTAGGCAGCAGGATACAAATTCTGCAGGAGTTAACGACTGTAAGACGACAAAATAATCAAACCGACACATTCATGGCAGCGGAATTGTGTTTAATTGTTTGAAAAACTGGAGCAGAGACGAAGTGTGCTAGCAAAGGGTGGTCGGGCATGCTGCTTAAGTTTCCAAGCAGCCAAAAGGGTGAAGTATACAAGTCAGCAAAGAAGATTAGACGGTTTAGAACCGGATCCTTTGCTAAATGGAAATGGCAGCTGCTAATTCATAAGAAATGTTGATCCAGGAAGCTGCCGTCTTGGTGCTGCCTTTTCCACAAGTGTGGTTGCTTCCAGAAGCCGGGTTTGAGTGGTGATGACAGCTAGCTGGCTGAGAGAGGGGAGTGGGCTTGATGTTCTCTGTTCTGCAGGGAGCTTGGCCTCTGGCCCATGCCTGGGGTTTACTTCTGCTTGGAATTCTGGCATTGCTGAGGGCCTGGGCACGTTGGGACAGAGGGCTCCTTGCCCTTGGATGGAGGCTGGCAAGGCTGCTTGGTGTGCTGAGGTGGAGTTTAGCAGTGCTTTGGTGGGGGGAAACAGTACTGTGCTCGGGGCCAGCATTGCTGCGGAGGGGGCCAGTACTGCTTAGGTGGGGGGCAGCAATACTTTGGTGAGGGGCAGCAATACTTTGGTGGGGTGCAGCATGGCTGGGGTGGAGGGCAGCAATACTTTGGTGGCGGGCAGCACAGCTTCTTTTTCGGATGATACATTCTGGTCTGGATGTGCACTGCAATGGAAAAGACACTGAAGTGAGGAACTCTAGAACCTTAGAGACACTCAACCCAGGAGAACCGCTTGCCTCGTTGAAGCCTGTGCCAATTGAACCTTGGCCTGGTGGCTTCACCGATTAAATGTGTGTGTGTGTGCAGTGAGGTGCGTCAGTATAAATTGTAGCTACAGTTTGTAAGCCATAGCAAGGTTTTAATAGAGACAAATAAAGAAATATAGAAGGAAGGGAGGAAAGAAAGAAGAAAGAGAGGAAAAAAGGGTGAAAGGAGAAGAGTAATGGAGAGGGGTAGGAAAAACAAAGATATAAAAAATGAGAGAGACAGACAGAGAGAGAGAGGAGAGAGAAGGAAAGAATAAGAAGGAAGGTCAGGGGTAATGAGAGCAAAAAGTATTATCCTTCCACAGCAGATACTGTGGAATTTAGACCATGATTTTCTTGGATGTGAGTCCTGTCTCAAAAATTAACCAGCTGTGTGACTTTGAGCAAGTTACTTTACTTTTCTGTACTCTTGTTAAAGTTCTTGTAAGGATTCAAAGAGCATATAAAGCTCCACACAAACACATGTAAATACACAGGTAAATATGAGTGTAAAGTTATATGTGCGTGTGTGTGTGCTCGCGTGGTCACACACACACACACACACGCGAGAACCAAAACACGTTGAGTACTCTTGTAAAGATCTTGACTTTTTAAATAAATATGGAACAATTGTAAAGGAGCATGTTAACCACTCTTTAAGAGAATTCATAGAACAGAGGCATCTAGAGACAAAAGGACCATTTAAATCGATACTAAATTCTAGGGGAGAATGCACATCTTAGAGAGGGAAGTCATGTATCCCCAGGCACTGAGCACACGGGGGTGGAACAATGGTCCCCGACTCCCAGAGCAGGACATGGCCACTTTACCACCTCCTCATATCCTTGCTGCTCTGAACTCCCTGGGCCTCTGCCCCCTGCTCCCTGAGGAGCTCTCCTGCCTCACTGCACTGGCCTTTCCCTTCAGGGCAGCCCTGCCCTAGAGTTGGTGCCACCCTCTCCTAACCAGCTCCGCTCTGCTCCTGGCCACGACAACATCGCCACCACACACGCTAGCAGGACACTCAACACAGGACTCTGGTCACACCCTGGACCCCCATCTCAGCCCCTGCCCCGCACACTTCATATGTTGACTTTCAGCCCAAGAGAGGACGGTCCCAAATGATACGGAGGAGATACGTGCCCACACAAGGCCTTTCTTTCTGACCAGCCAGCCAGTGCGCCAGCCCTAGCTGCCCGCAGAGTTTGGGACCAGGTAGAACCAGGCTCACAGGAGAGGCATTCCTTTGTGCGACTTACCCTAGTTCACCAGTGGCTGGAATGTGGAGATGCTGAGGCTTTTGGGATGCTCTAAGACTGCACATCTTTTATACGTCTCAGATCCCTCTTGGAAGCCACGAGGTGGCCTACGATTGGGGCGTGCTAGGCCCTAGTCACAATAGGAT
>NW_021703774.1:71758574-71761164 GCF_005190385.1 Monodon monoceros | reverse complement strand
CTCTGCTCCAGTTTTTCAAACAATTAAACACAATTCCGCTGCCATGAGTGTGTCGGTTTGATTATTTCGTCATGTTACAGTTGTTAACTCCTGCAGATTTTGTATCCTGCTGCCTAAATAAGAGCCCTAGGAAGGCTGGGCATGTGGGTGCAGGTACAGCAGAAGGCATGGGGAGATGCACTTCTGAGCTGAAGGACATTTTGCATGGTCCTGCCTGGGTGAGGTGGAGAGGTGGGCACTTCAGCTGTATGGAGACACATCCCCACATCCTTGCAAAATGAGAACAGCCTTTGGACACAGGGGAGATTATGCCCGTCTCGAAAACGGAGGCACAGAAAGAGTAAGGGAAACACAGCCAGGAGCTAAAGAGTAGAGTAGAGGCAAATACATGGAAATTCAGAGAATACTCCAAGGGCATGTGGGTTAAAATGAATTGAGGATCGGGCCTCAAAAACTCTCCCACTGGTAAAGGAAAAGACGGGATTTTGTTCAAGCTAACAAAATGTGTAAGTAGGAGACAGTCTATGTAAAAATCATACATCATGGGAGAAAATATTTGCAAATGAAGCAACTGACAAAGGATTAATTTCCAAAATTTACAAGCAACTCATGCAGCTCCATAACAAAAAAACAAACAACCCAATCCAAAAATGGGCAGAACACCTAAATAGACATTTCTCCAAAGAAGGTATACAGACTGCCAACAAACACATGAAAGAATGCTCAACATCATTAATAATTAGAGAAATGCAAATCAAAACTACAATGAGATATCATCTCACAGCAGTCAGAATGGCCATCATCAAAAAATCTAGAAACAATAAATGCTGGAGACGGTGTGGAGAAAATGGAACACTCTTGCACTGCTGGTGGGAATGTGAATTGGTTCAGCCACTATGGAGAACAGTATGGAGGTTCCTTAAAAAAACTACAAATAGAACTACCATATGACCCAGCAATCTCACTACTGGGCATATACCCTGAGAAAACCATAATTCAAAAAGAGTCACGTACCAAAATATTCATTGTAGCTCTATTTACAATAGCCTGGAGATGGAAACAACCTAAGTGCCCATCATCGGATGAATGGATAAAGGAGATGTGGCACATATATACAACGGAATGTTACTCGGCCATAAAAAGAAATGAAATTGAGCTATCTGTAATGAGGTGGCTAGACCTAGAGTCTGTCATACAGAGTGAAGTAAGTCAGAAAGAGAAAGACAAATACCGTATGCTAACACATATATCTGGAATTTAAGAAAAAAAAAATGTCATGAAGAAACTAGGGGTAAGCCAGGAGTAAGACAGAGACCTACTGGAGAATGCACTTGAGGATATGGGGAGGGGGAAGGGTGAGCTGTGACAGGGCGAGAGAGAGGCATGGACATATATACACTAACAAACGTAAGGTAGATAGCTAGTGGGAAGCAGCCGCATGGCACAGGGATATCGGCTCGGTGCTTTGTGACTGCCAGGAGGGGTGGGATAGGGAGGGTGGGAGGGAGAGAGATGCAAGAGGGAAGAGATATGGGAACATATGTATTTGTATAACTGATTCACTTTGTTATAAAGCAGAAACTAACACACAATTGTAAAGCAATTATACCCCAATAAAGATGTTAAAAAAAATCATACATCCATCACACACACATATCCACTGTAAATAATTTTTAAAGTCATAGCACCCATTGATTCTCTAGCTTGGGGTTTCTCCTGGGCTATTTTTATCTCACTGCCCTCTTACTTTCCATTCCTTAAATCCTTGCGATATCAGGGTAACCTGAGTAACCGGTGGTAACCTCAGGCCCACAGGTAAGCCAAACTTCTTCTTTCTATTACGTCCACTACACCTATACCTTTCCACCGAATTCTTCTCTCACTAAAAGTCCCCAAATTGAGGTCTTTGCATCTCTTTTCCTATACCTGTCTCCCATTTCATTTTTCTGGGCTGCAAGGGAATCACTGAAAATCCACAGAAGCACCCAAAGCAATCCGAAAGGAACAAAACATACACTAAATGTGTGAATTATCTCCAACATAGATCGCAGAGCACGTAGATTTCAGAATACGCTAAAGGCAAAAATTTTAGGTTGAGTTTGGCATTGCTTCCATGCTTGGCTGGTCTCTTCGTCCTCTACCACCTCTGTTCATGTCCTTCAGCGAGGTTCCATCCATCTACTTATTTACCCATCATCAATCCATCCATCCCAACCAGCAATGCATCATTGCATCCTTCGTAAGTACCTGCCCCTCCCTTTGTTTAGAATGTGATGGATGCTGTGGAAGCACAAACTCACACACAAGGCTCGAGTACTCTTGGTTTAATCCCCATAAGGAAACCAATCTCAGACCGTCCATACAACAAAAAAACATTATGACCGGAAGACGTCTAATTCATGGACGACTTGGAAGCCACAGATACGACATTTCTGCCGACAGAATTCAGAGGAGACAGAGAGAGAACACTGCGGGCTGTTGAGTGGAGGAAAGAGAACTTGGCCATCTTTGTCATAAAGACATCCAGCACAGGGCTCCCAGAAAATGTCTTTCCAGGAAGAACACCGGGAGAAGGGAGGTTCAGAGCAGA
>NW_021703774.1:71757473-71758474 GCF_005190385.1 Monodon monoceros | reverse complement strand
AACCTCTGACTCTCATATACAAGCACACAGACACACACAGACACACAAAGACACACACACACACACACACACACACAGAGGCAGAAGAGAAAATTGGGACCAAGGATGTTCCAGCAGAACCTGGGCACAGGTTAAGTCCACGGTATCTTCTGTGCCAGGCATCTGTGAATGAACACCAGGACGGAGCCCATGCACACGTATGCAGTGGCAGGCCGAGCTGACCCTCTGGGGCCGGCCACATCAACACACAGGGTTCGGGACAAAGGACTCCTGGTGGCTGGAACTAGAGCCTCTCTGCTGAAATCCATCGCACCTGGGGATCACCTGGGGCATGGCAGGGTGTGTGCCATCATCTGGGTGCCTGAGAGATGCCCTCCCTTTTCAAGGGGTCTTGTCCTGGGAGGATGAGGGAAGGGCAGTCCTCCTCTGACTGTCACAATGTCTGCTCGAGTTTCCAATTCTGGCCTAGAATTCGGATCTATTCTCATTTTACAGGTTCGAAAGGTTCTGTTCGCTAAGGTTACTTAAGGAAAATGTAGGGAAGAGAGGATTTCACCCAGCCCTGCCTGGCTCTAGGATACGTGTGTGTGTTCTTTTACTTGTACTATACTACCTTCTAGGGAATTTCTTTGTGTGGAAGATGTAACTATATTCTTCCCTGAGGAAGGCAGCCTTCTTTCAAAGGCCTCAGCATCATCCCCTTCATCCAGAGATCTTTCTGCTTGGAAATTCACTCAAGGTCAATGGGCCGATAATCTGTTGGAATGTTGCAGAAGCCTTGGGAAGCTCTGAACTGTGTGGACTGGGACCATGCACATGAACAAGAAAGACAATGTGAGCATGTGTGTTGCTGCATTGGAGTGTCTATGAGTGTGTGTGGGTGAGTGAAGACATATTTCAGGGTGATTGACATCTTATGAAGTTTTGTCTGTGTGTGTTGTGTGTGGCCTCACATGAGGGGTCATGAATGGATCTATGTGGGAATATGAACTTGAGTGTGC
>NW_021703774.1:71756007-71757373 GCF_005190385.1 Monodon monoceros | reverse complement strand
AGTGGACGTCTTCACACGTGGAGAATTTATGCTGAATAACAACCCCGAGTGTGTCTTGGATATGATCGTGTACCCCTGTATAAACACGTTTGAAGGTGTGACTGTTTGAACGTACTGCCTTTGCCTTCCCAACGGATCAGTGAATTTTAAGTTCTGGAAAGATGGGATCCAGGCTGTATACTTCATGCAGCCACTAGAACGGTCAGAGCACTTGCCATGTTGCCAAGATAAGGACCAGGGTTTGAATCTCACCTCCACCACATGCAAGGTGTTGTTACACTGAACACGTAAGGAGCTTCTCTTCACCTCGCCACTACCTCTCACAGGAAGAGCAAGACCTGCTTCAATATGGTGGTATCTATGTGTGAGCGCTTGGCACACGCCGTGCCGTCTCCATGCTTCCTCGAATTATCAGCCTCCTCCTGGGAGTACGGTCTGCCTCTAAAAGGCATGGCTGGCTGTATCCATTGATAGGCAAAAGTCACTGTGGGCCAGAGCTGCCCAGGACTGCCTCAACAGCAGGAATCATCATGGGCATGCGTTTCAAAGGGGAAGCTTGTGGAAGAAAAGGGCAACCACCCAATGTGGAGAATAGGCCCTGGACGAAATGCCATTTCCGCCTGTGAACACCCCTAGGATGCATTGGTCTACACAACTCTTCCTTGTCCTGGCCCCAAGATGTGCCCTGCCCCTCACACCTTGCTCTTAGTAAAGTTGTGGAGCCCATGTCGTCACGTTGGTGGTAAAAAGTGGAGGGTCTTGCTGCTCTGTCAGGAAGTGGAGAATAATAATAATAAAAGCAACAGCTAACATTCATCCAACATTTACCATGTGTTACATCCTACTTCCTATTTATTTACATTTTCTCACTGAAGACCCCTCCCCATCAACCGCAGGTTGCAAACATTATTCTGCCCACTATACACATGAGTAAACTGAGGCCCAGGGAAGTATTGGATTCACTCCATCATAGACATGCATCTGGCATCCAAACCCACTATGACGGGATAAAGGAAAATTCCGCAAGATGGTCCGCACATAACCCCATGTGCACACAATCCTAGTATGATAATTAGTGGAGGAGAAAATTAAGTGAAGCCCAGAGAGGCAAAATTCAACCTTGTCTTAATCAGTTGAGGGAGGGAGGGTGAGGAAATGGAGAATAAGAACCCAAATGAGAGATCTGGGGCAAGGTCATGTATGTGAGGCAAGAGAGGAGCTATTTGGAGCCTGTGTGGACTGAGGTATCTGAGGTTGGTGAATTGGCTCAAAGAGCTCATCATTTTCAGGGAGTTCACTTAAGGCGTCCACAGCTTTTCAATTCATTTTGTGTGTCATCGTTGAGTTCTGTGGAATGCAACGCTGA
>NW_021703774.1:71752936-71755907 GCF_005190385.1 Monodon monoceros | reverse complement strand
GAGTCGGGGACCATTGTTCCACCCCCGTGTGCTCAGTGCCTGGGGATACATGACTTCCCTCTCTAAGATTTGCATTCTCCCCTAGAATTTAGTATCGATTTAAACGGTCCTTTTGTCTCTAGATGCCTCTGTTCTATGAATTCTCTTAGAGAGTGGTTAAGATGCTCCTTTACAATTGTTCGATATTTATTTATAAAGTCAAAATCTTTAAAAGAGCACTCAACGTGTTTTGGTTCTCGTGTGTGTGTGTGTGTGTGTGTGTGTGTGTGTGTGTGTGTGACCACGCGATCACACACACACACACACGCATATAACTTTACACTCATCTTTACCTGTGTATTTACATGTGTTTGTGTGGAGCTTTATATGCTCTTTTAATCCTCACAAGAACTTTAAGAAGAGTACAGAAAAGTAAAGTAACTTGCTCAAAGTCACACAGCTGGTTAATTTTTGAGACAGGACTCACATCCAAGAACATCATGGTCTAAATTCCACAGTATCTGCTGTGGAAGGATAATACTTTTCGTTCTTATTACCCCTGACCTTCCTTCTTATTCTTTCCTTCTCTCTCCTCTCTCTCTCTGTCTGTCTGTCTCTCTCTCATTTTTTATATCTTTGTTTTTCCTACTCCTCTCCATTACTCTTCTCCTTTCACCCTTTTTTCCTCTCTTTCTTCTTTCCTTCCTTCCTTCCTTCCATATTTCTTTATTTGTCTCAATTAAAACCTTGCTATGGCTTACAAACTGTAGCTACAATTTATACTGACGCACCTCACTGCACACACACACACATTTAATCGGCGAAGCCACCAGGCCAAGGTTCAATCAGCACAGGTTTGAACGAGGCAAGTGGTTCTCCTGCGTTGAGTGTCTCTAAGGTTCTAGAGTTCCTCACTTCCGTGTCTTTTCCATTGCAGTGCACATCCAGACCAGAATGTATCATCTGAAGCAGAAGCTGTGCTGCCCGCTACCCAAGTATTGCTGCCCTCCACCCCAGCCATGCTGCCCCCCACCAAAGTATTGCTGTCCCTCACCAAATTATTGCTGCCCCCCACCTCAGCAGTACTGTCCCCCTCCGCAGCAATGCTGGCCCCGAGCACAGTACTGTTTCCCCCCACCAAAGCACTGCTAAACTCCACCTCAGCACACCAAGCAGCCTTGCCAGCCTCCACCCAAGGGCAAGGAGCCCTCTGTCCCAACGTGCCCAGCCCCTCAGCAGTGCCAGAATTCCAAGCAGAAATAAACCCCAGGCATGCGCCAGAGGCAAAGCTCCCTGCAGAACAGAGAACATGAAGCCCACTCCCCTCTCTCAGCCAGCTAGCTGTCAGCACTTCTCACCCCCGGCTTCTGGAAGCAGCCACACTTGTGGAAAAGGCAGCACCAAGATGGCAGCTTCCTGGATCAACATTTCTTATGAATTAGCAGCTGCAATTTCCATTTAGCCAAGGATCCAGTAGTAAACCGTCTAATCTTCTTTGCAGAGTTGTATACTTCGCCCTTTTGGCTGCTTGGAAACTTAAGCAGCATGCCCGACCACCCTTTTTTAGCACTCTTCGTCTCTGCTCCAGTTTTTCAAACAATTAAACACAATTCCACTGCCATGAATGTGTTGGTTTGATTTTTTTGTCATCTTAAATGCAAATTAAAATGTGCAAAATCCTGCATATTTTTTATCTTGCTGCCTAAATATGAGCCCTAGGAGGGCTGTACATGTGGGTGCAGGTAGAGAAGAAGGCAATGGGAGATGCACTTCTCAGCTGAAGGACATTTTCCATGGTCCTGCCAGGGTGAGGAGGAGAGATTAGCACTTCAGCTGCATGGAGACACAACCCCACAAACTTGCAAAATGAGTACAGCCTTTGGACACAAGGGAGATGATGCCCGTTTTGAAAACGGAGGCAAAGAAAGAGTAAGGGAAACCCAGCCATGAGCTATAGAATAGAGCAGAGGCAAATAAACGGAAATTCAGAGAATACTCCAAGGGCATGTGGGTCAAAATGAATAGAGGACCGGGCCTCAAAAACTCTCCCACTGGTAAAAGAAAAGACGAGATTTTGTTCAAGCTAACAAAATGTGTAAGTAGAAGACAGTCGATGTAAAAATCATACATTTATCACACACACATATCCTCTGTCAATAATTTTTAAAGTCATAGCACCCATTGATTCTCTAGCTTGGGGTTTCTCCTGGGCTATTTTTCTCTCACTGCCCTCTTACTTTCCATTGCCTAAATCTTTGCGGTATCAGGGTAACCTGAGTGACCAGTGGTAACCTCAGGCCCACAGGTAAGCCAAACTTCTTCTTTCTATTATGTCCACTACACCCATACCTTTCCACCGAATCCTTCTCTCACTAAAAGTCCCCAAATTGAGGTCTTTGCATCTCTTTTCCTATACCTGCCTCCCATTTCACGTTTCTGGGCTACAAGGGAATCACTGAAAATCCACAGAAGTACCCAAAGGAATCAGAAAGGAACAAAACATAAACTAAATGTGTGAATTATCCCCAATATAGATCGCAGAGCATGTAGAATTCAGAATACGCAAAAGACAAAAGTTTTAGTTTTAGTTTAGCATTGCTTCCATGGTTGGCTAGTCTCTTCGTCCTCCACCACCTCTGTTCATGCCCTTCAGCGAGGCTCCATCCATGTACCTATTTACCCATCACCAACGCATCCATCCCAAGCAGCAATGCATCATCGCATCCTTTGTAAGTACCTGCCCCTCCCTTTGTTTAAAATGTGAGGGATGCTGTGGAAGCACAAACTCACACCCAAGGCTCGAGTACTCTTGGTTTAATCCCCATAAGGAAACCAATCTCAGACCGTCCAGACAACAAAAAACATTTTGACTGGAAGACGTCTAATTCATGGACAACTTGGAAGCCACAGATACGTCATTCCTGCCGGCAGAATTCAGAGGAGACAGAGAGAGAACACTGAGGGCTGTTGAGGGGAGGAAGAACTTGGCCAT
>NW_021703774.1:71676988-71752836 GCF_005190385.1 Monodon monoceros | reverse complement strand
GTTGTCGTGGCCAGGAGCTGAGCGGAGCTGGTTAGGAGAGGGTGGCACCAAATCTAGGGCAGGGCTGCCCTGAAAGGAAAGGCCAGTGCAGCGAGGCAGGAGAGCTCCTCAGGGAGCAGGGGGCAGAGGCCCAGGGAGCTCAGAGCAGCAAGGACAAGAGGACGAGGTAAAGCGGCCATGTCCTGCTCTGGGAGTTGGGGACCATTGTTCCACCCCCGTGTGCTCAGTGCCTGGGGATACATGACTTCCCTCTCTAAGATTTGCATTCTCCCCTAGAATTTAGTATCGATTTAAACGGTCCTTTTGTCTCTAGATGCCTCTTTTCTATGAATTCTCTTAAAGAATGGTTAAGATGCTCCTTTACAATTGTTCGATATTTATTTAAAAAGTCAAAATCTTTACAAGAGTACTGAACGTGTTTTGGTTCTCGTGTGTGTGTGTGTGTGTGTGTGTGTCACCACGCGATCACACACACACACACATATAACTTTACATTCATATTTACCTGTGTATTTACTTTTGTTTGTGTGGAGCTTTATATGCTCTTTTAATCCTTACAAGAACTTTAAGAAGAGTACAGAAAAGTAAAGTAACTTGCTCAAAGTCACACAGCTGGTTAATTTTTGAGACAGGACTCACATCCAGGAAAATCATGGTCTAAATTCTACAGTATCTGCTGTGGAAGGATAATACATTTTGTTCTCATTACCCCTGACCTTCCTTCTTATTCTTTCCTTCTCTCTCCTCTCTATCTCTCTCTGTCTGTCTCTCTCTCATTTTTTATATCTCTGTTTTTCCTACCCCTCTCCATTACTCTTCTCTTTTCACCCTTTTTTCCTCTCTTTCTTCTTTCTTTCCTCCCTTCCTTCTATATTTCTTTATTTTTCTCAATTAAAACCTTGCTATGGCTTACAAACTGTTGCTACAATTTATACTAACGCACCTCATTGCAGACACACACACACACATTTAATCGGTGAAGCCACCAGGCAAAAGTTGAATCGGCACAAGTTTGAACGAGGCAAGTGGTTCTCCCGGGTTGAGTGTCTCTAAGGTTCTAGAGTTCCTCACTTCAGTGTCTTTTCCATTGCAGTGCACATCCAGACCAGAATGTATCATCCGAAGCAGAAGCTGTGCTGCCCGCTACCAAAGTATTGCTGCCCCTCACCCCAGCCATGCTGCACCCCACCAAAGTATTGCTGCCCCCCACTCCAGCATTGCTGCACCCCACCAAAGTATTGCTGTCCCTCACCAAAGCATTGCTGTCCCCCACCTCAGCAGTACTGTCCCCCTCCGCAGCAATGCTGGCCCTGAGCACAGTACTGTTTCCCCCCACCAAAGCACTGCTAAACTCCACTTCAGCACACCAAGCAGCCTTGCCAGCCTCCACCCAAGGGCAAGGAGCCCTCTGTCCCAACGTGCCCAACCCCTCAGCAGTGCCAGAATTCCAAGCAGAAATAATCCCCAGGCATGGGCCAGAGGCCAAGCTCCCTGCAGAACAGAGAACATGAAGCCCACTCCCGTCTCTCAGCCAGCTAGCCGTCAGCACCACTCACTGCCGGCTTCTGGAAGCAGCCACACTTTTGGAAAAGGCAGCACCAAAATGGCAGCTTCCTGGATGTACATTTCTTATGAATTAGCAGCTGCAATTTCCATTTAGCAATGGATCTGGATCTAAATCGTCTAATTTTCTGTGCTGACTTGTATACTTTGCCCTTTTGGCTTCTTGGAAACGTAAGCAGCATGCCCGACCACCCTTTCCTAGCACACTTCGTCTCTGCTCCAGTTTTTCAAACAATTAAACACAATTCCGCTGCCATGAATGTGTTGGTTTGATTATTTCGTCATCTTACAGTCGTTAACTCCTGCAGATTTTGTATCCTGCTGCCTAAATAATAGCCCTGGCAGGGCTTGGCATGTGGGTGCAGGTTGAGCAGAAGGCATGGGGAGATGCACTTCTGAGCTGAAGGATGTTTTCCATGGTCCTGCCAGGGTGAGGAGGAGAGATGGGCACTTCAGCCGCATGGAGACACATCCCCCCATAGTTGCAAAATGAGAACAGCCTTTGGACAGAGGGGAGATGATGCCCGTCTCGAAAACGGAGGCATGGAAAGAGTAAGCGAAACCCAGCCAGGAGCTAAAGAGTAGAGTAGAGGCAAATAAATGGAAATTCAGAGAATACTCCAAGGGCATGTGGGTCAAAATGAATTGAGGACCAGGCCTGAAAATCTCTCCCACTGGTAAAAGAAAAGACGAGATTTTGCTCAAGCTAACAAAATGTGTAAGTAGGAGACAGTCTATGTAAACATCATATACCCATCACTCACACATATCCACTGTTATTATTTTTTAAAGTCATATCACCCATTGATTCTCTAGCTTGGGGTTCTCCTGGGCTATTTTTGTCTCACTGCCCTCTTAATTTCCATTCCCTAAATCCTTGCGGTATCAGGGTAACCTGAGTAACCGGTGGTAACCTCAGGCCCACAGGTAAGCCAAACTTCTTTCTATTACGTCCACTACACCCGTACCTTTCCACCGAATCCTTATCTCACTAAAAGTCCCCAAATTGAGGTCTTTGCATCTCTTTTCCTATACCTGCCTCCCATTTCATGTTTCTGGCCTACAAGGGAATCACTGAAAATCCATAGAAGTACCCAAGGGAATCAGAAAGGAACAAAACATAAAGTAAATGTGTGAATTATCCCCAATGTAGATCGCAGAGCATGTAGAATTCAGAATACCCTAAAGACAAAAGTTTTAGCTTTAGTTTAGCATTTCTTCCATGGTTGGCTGGTCTCTTCGTCCTCCACCACCTCTGTTCATTCCCTTCAGCGAGGTTCCATCCATCTACCTATTTACCCATCACCAATTCATCCTTCCCCACCAGCAATGCATCATCGCATCCTTCGTAAGTACCTGCCCCTCCCTTTGTTTAGAATGTGATGGATGCTGTGGAAGCACAAACTCACACAAAAGGCTTGAGTACTCTTGGTTTAATCCCCATAAGGAAAGCAAGCTCAGACTGTCAAGACAACAAAAAACAGTTTGACCGGAAGATCTCTAAGTTATGGACGACTTGGAAGCCACAGATACGTCATTCCTGCCCTCAGAATTCAGAGGAGACAGAGAGAGAACACTGAGGGCTGTTGAGGGGAGGAAGGAGAACGTGGCCATCTGTGTCATAATGACATCCACCACAGGGCTCCCTGACCATGTCTTTCCAGGAAGAACACCGGGAGAAGGGAGGTTCAGAGCGGAAGGACAGCGGGATGTGTGCACGTAAGCAGCAGTGCGTTCCAGGGCTGCGTAGAGCAGCAGCCAATGCTGCGAGTGCTAGTTGTCCCCAGGAGGCCAGTCTGCAACGTCTCAGCCCCTGTGCATGGTGGAGAGAGCACATAGCCTCTGCAGCCACCTGCACCAGGTGACGACTACAGAAAGCTGGAGGGTGCCTCCAGTTTCCTGACTTATGTGTCATAATTATTTCCCACAGAGTGTTGCATTCACCAGAACTCAAGGATGACATACCAAATGTATTGAAAAGCTGTAGACACGTTAAGTGAACTCCCTGAAAATGATGAGCACTTTGAACCAATTCCCCGCCCTCAGATACCTCAGTCCGCAGGTCTCCAGATAGCTCCTCTCTTGCCTCACATACATGACCTTCACCAAGAACTCCCCTTTGGGTTCTTACTCTCTTTCCTCACCCTCCCTCAGTCAGCAGATTAACAGAAGGTGAATTTTGCCTCTCTGGGCTTCACTGAATTTTCTCCCCCACTAATAATCATACTTAGGTTGTGTGCACATGGTCTTATGTGTGGACCATCATGCGGAATTTTCTTTTATCCCCATCCTACTGGGTTTGGATCCAGATCCACCCCTATGATGCACTGAATCCCATACTTCCCTAGGCCTCATTTTTCTCATCTGTATAGTGCGCAGAATAAATCCTGCCACCAGGGGTCGATGCGGAGGGGTCTTCAATGAGACAATGTAAATAAATATGAAGTAGGATGTGGTCTTCAATGAGACAATGTAAATAAATATGAAGTAGTATGTAGCACATAGTAAATGTTGAATGAACATTAGCTCTTGCTTTTATTATTATTCTCCGCTTTCTGACAGAGTGGCAAGACCCTCCACTTATTGCCACCAACTTGACGACATGGGCTGCACACCTTTATTAAGAAAAGGTGTGAGGGGCCGGGCACATCTCTGGGACAAGGACAAGGTCCAGTTGCGTAGAGCAAAGCATCTGAATGGTGTTCACAGGCAGAAGCAACATTTCGTCCAGGGCATAATCATGCCATTGTGTTTTTACCCTTCTTTTCCAGAAACTCCTGTGTGATAACACCTGCCCACGATGGATCCTGCTCTTGAGGCAGTCTTGGGCAGCTCTGGCCCACAGTGACTTTTCCCTATCAGTGTACACAGCCAGCCATGTCTTTTGGAGGCAGATCGTGCCCCCTGGAGGAGGCTCATATGCTGAGGAAGCATGGAGAGGGCATGGCGTGTGACAAGTGCTCACACACACGGACACCACCCCATTGAAGAATGTCTTTCTCTTCCCTTGATAGGTAGAGCTGAGGTGCAGCAAAGCTCCTTACGTGCTCACAGTACCAACAACTTATACGTGGTGGAGGTGAGATTCGAACCCTAGTCTGTAGTCTTTGCAACGTGGCAAGTGCTCTGACTGTCTTAGTGGCAGGAAGAAGCATAAAGACTGGACCCTGTCTTTCCAGAACCTACAACCCACTGATTCGTTGGGAAGGCAAAGGCAGTACGTTCACACAGTCACACACTGACACGTGTTAATACAGGGGTACATGCTCATATCAATGATGCACACGGGGTTGTTATTCAGCATAAATTCTGCAAGTGTGGAGACTTCCACTGACCACTGAGAACAGAAGTTGGAGCAGCGTCCCAGAGGCCTCCGCTGGGACAGGTGTTAGTCTCCCAGCTTCTCCATGCTGTAGGACTGAGCGGGCTGCCTTTCAGGGTGGGTGCAGGCATGCAGGTGGGTAGCTCACAGAGCCTAGGAGCCACCAGTTACAGAAGTTCTTTTAACATTTTAACTGTGGAGTCAGCAACACCTGTGCATACCTCTTGACTCTCAGCCCTGTGCACACTCACCCTCGCACACTCAAGTTCATATTCCCACATAGATCCATTCATGACCCCTCACATGAGGCCACCACACAACACACCCAGACAAACCATCACAAGCTGTCAATCACCATGAAATAAGTCTTCACTCATCTACACACACTCACACAAACACAGGCACCAAAGCACATGCTCACATTCTCATTCTTGCTCATGTGCATGGCCCCAGAGCATACAGTCCAGACCCTTCGCCAGGCTTCTGCAACATTCCAGGAGATTATCCGCCCACTGACCTTGAGAGTATATTCAAACACAAAGATCCCCAGATGAAGGGCATGATGCTGAGGCCTTCCAAAGAAGTGTGCCTTCCTCAGGGAAGAATAAACTTACATCTTCCAAACAAAGAAATTCCCTAGAAGGTTGTATGGTGCAAGAAAGAGAACACACACCCATCCTGGAGCCTGGCAGAGCTGGGTTCAAAACCTCTCTTCCCTACTTTTTACTTAAGTAACCTTAGCCAACATAAACTTTCTAAGCTGTAAAATGAGAATAGCTCAAACTTCAAGGCCTGAATTACAAACTCGAACAGAGATTCTGACAGGCAGTGGAGGCCTGCCCCTCCCTCATCCCCCAACCACAGGCACCCTGGGAAAGTGAGGGCCTCTCTCACCAGCCCAGATGCTGGGCACACATCGTGCCGTGCCCCTGGGCATCCCCAGCTGGCAATGTTTTTAGCAGAGAGGCTCTAGCTCCAGCCACCAGGAGTCCTTTGTCTGGAGCTCTGTCTTTGGACGTGGTCCCATTTGTTCTGCTCTGCCTTCCCCTGCATGTCTGTGCACGGGCCCCGACCTGGTGTTCCTTCACAGATGCCTGCCACAGAAGACACAGTGGGCTTAGCCTGTGTCTAAGGCTGCTGAGACCTCCTAGGTCACACTGGTGCCTCTGCCTGAGTGTGTGTGTGTGTGTGTGTTTGTGTGTACATGAGCAACAGAGTCTTGGAGAAAGAGAAAGAGCGATGCTAACAAGTCAGGGAACAATACCATTCCAAATGCCCAGGAAAAGTGTTTAGTTGTACCTGTGGCTACTAGAGTACCTGTTTCTTCTGTCCTCTGGTGGTAACAGCAATACTACATGATTCATGCTTGAGATAGCAGATTCTACCCCAGAAAATCTGTTCTGGGTAGTGAGGGCTTAGGCCAGAAAAGATTGATAAGATTTTACACTGAAAACTCATGGATCTGCTGATGTTCATATTTCCTCTAGTTACACAGGCATTGCTACTGAAATATTTGGGTTTGAGTTCTTCAGCTAATCTAAGCCAAACCATGGGAAAGTATCTACAGAGTTGGAAGGAGTAGGCGGAGAAAAGGATGTGAAGCAGTTTAGGGACCAGCATTTGTCTGGCCCTCCCTGCTGACCACTGATCCATTGGTAAGGCAAAAGCAGCACGTTCACACAGTCACACACTCATATATGTTTATACAGGGATACACTCTCATATCAATGACACACACAGGGGTATTATTCAATGTAAATTCTGCAGTTGTGGAGGCTGACTGTGACCCCTGAGAACAGAATCTGGAGCAGCGTCTCAGAGACCTCGGCTGTGACAGGTGTCAGCCTGCTCCTTGCAGGATTTCAGCAGAGAGGCTCTAGCTTCAGCCACCAGGAGTCCTTTGTCCAGAGCCCTGTCTGTGGATACGTCCCCATTGGTTCTGCTCTGCCTTCCCCTACATGTCTGTGTACGGACCCTGGCCTGGTTTTCCATTACTGGCGCCTGGCACAGAAGAGACAGTGGACTTGTCCTGTTCCCAAGTCTGCTGAAGTCTCCTAAGTCACAGTGATGCTTTCTGTCTTAGTGTGTGTGTGTGTGTGTGTTTGTGTGTTCATGTGTGTAAGCACTGTCTCAGGCCGTCCAGGGGCAGAGAACTGTCACTGTTGCCCCCCAACCCCCTGGTATTTAGCCCTCTGTCTTCTGGATATTTTGCTGTCAGGTATCAGACATTTCTGCTTCCATCTCTCTTCAGCAACATATTAAGGAAACCATTCTCTGTGTCCTCAGCTCTCCGGGCAACCCTTGGGCTTGAGTCTCCTCTGCCCTCAAGGGCTGATGCAGCGAGGAGGTTCACCTTCCATTTGTTTTAGTAGGCCCTAAATATAGCTCCATATAAAGAGCAATGGACAGAGAGTCCCTAGACCTGAGTTGCTGCCTTGGTTCTGCCACTGGCAACCTGTCTGACCCTGAGCAAGTCATTTCCTTTTCCCAGGACTCAGTTTCCTCACCTGCCCATGACAATGTCAGGTTTGCTGGAGTCTTTCTCAGCTTCCTTTTCAAGCTGACTCAATATGAGGTGACTCACTCTAATCTTTACTTAATTTTTTCTTTTCATAACTAGTCACAGTCATGGAAAACCTGTCAAGAGGTAAGGATGGGGTGGGGCCACCCAGATACCAGAACATTTTGTATGGATTCCTCCCAGAGGCTCAGAGTAAGCTTAGCTAAAATCCACATCTATATCTTAAGATTCCTCAGCCTTAGGAGTAAATTGCCTCCCTCCAGGGAACCAATACACACATACAGACTGGGGCCAGTTTTATATACATATATAAAATAAATATGCTTAAATATAAATAAATATTTTATTATTTTGTGTATTTAATATCTAATATATTTTATTGCATATTCAATATGTTTAATATTTATTTATATTTAATTAAATATTAGATACTTAAAATAAACATAAATATGTATATATTTATACTTAAAAGCAGTGAGCTTTACTACTATAAGCAAGGCACTAAACTATGATTTTAACACCCTTATCCTATATAGTATTCATTACTACTGTAAAAGATAAAAATTACTTTATTGCAAATGAGGAAAAGCAGTCCCAAGGAAGTAACAAACTTTGTCCAAGACCACACAGTTTGTAGCTGAAGAGCTGGGACTCAAAATGTGTGTCTTTCATGCAAGCTCGTCGTTTTGGCTAACTCTACTCTCCCCTGATGGCTAGGCTGAAAACTTGCATTGGTACAGTATTTGGTAGAGAAAACTCTGGGTGATGTCTGATGGAATGCTTGGAATGTTGAGACATTCCATTCTGGGCTTCTGTGGAACTGGCCAGGAGCCCTCATTCTTGATCATAATGGCCTTGAGGAAATAGAGAGAATGGCAAGATGTGCACAGAGCTAGAGCTTCTCTGTTGCGAGAGGGTAAGAGATTAGCTTGTGGTGTTTTAAGGCTGATTGATAGCAGTCAGCCACATTCCATTCAAGTCTTCATTGAACATCCTTATCCATTCTCTGCATGAGACTAGGTCAGGATGTGAGGCTTTGTGCCTTGGCTCCCTGCAAAGTGTGTGTGTGTGTATGTGTGTGTGTGTGTTGTGTACATGCAATGCATGCTATTCTCTTTGTGGATAGCCAGGAAAGTGTCACCAGCTATCATAATCTTAATAAAGTTTCCTACTGGTCTCCCATCTTGTCTTATATTAAGACTGGGCCCCTGTGTGGAGAGTTGTAAAATCGGTCTTGGATCTAAAGATGCTCATTTTGACACTCCTTAGAACAGACTGGGGTAGTTCATAGTATAACATTGGCTTTGCTATCCCAGGGGGCTGGTGACCTGTGGTTGTAGAGTGGGTGCCATGGAGAAAGGGAAAGTAGAAAAGACAGAATCAGACAGCAGGAACCAGCAACCTTGTAAAGAGGTGAGCGAGGCCAGGCATCTACTCAGGATGCCTGCAGGTGTCAACAAAGGAGCACATGCAGCTGATTACAAGCTCCTTCTACCTCCAGGCTGGGCCAGAGGTCCCCATATCCTCACAATCCAGGGGCACACTCCAGCACCTTGAGGCTTTCCACAGGTAGACCTGTGCTTCATAACTTCTTCCCTGCTCTTTTGAAAAGGTGATTTGTTGGAGTAGTGATTCTTAAAGGGAAAAGATGGCAGGGGTCTATGCTCCATATCTGCTTGTCTGGAAGACTTTTGTGACCCCCAGGGGATATTTAAATATCCTAAGGCTTCCTTCAAGTGCTGCCCTTAGCTGGCTGGAGAGTATCATGTTCTGTTGTAATCACCCAGTCACTTGTCTTCCTGCCTCACTCACTGCCTGTTTCTTCATCAAACACAGGGCTTGGCACTGATAGGTCCTCCATCAATGTAAGCTGCAAAGTCACTGAAGGGCTTGCATGATGTTCTGAGGCAGTGGTTCCACATGTGACTGGAGTTATCTACAGTCGAGGCTTTGCTCCCTGCACACACCTGGTGTCTGCTCAGCAAGCCCTCATTCTGTAGTCTATTGACTCCCTGAAAGAACCATGCCATGTGGCCAATGCATGCTGAACCCTGTCTATCCACAGTCCCTGTGCAGGAAGGATGCAGTCAAGAGGCATGGAGAGTCTATGGTTTGGGGGCGAGATGGCATGATACAGTGCAGAGTTCAGTCTTAGAACAAAATTGACATGGGTTTGAATTCTGACCCCACCATTTACCAGCTACATGACTCTGGGCAAGTTACTTAACCTCTCTAGATTTCAGTTTCCTCATTTGCTAAATGAAGGTACTGCTTTTCCGGCAGAGACTGGGGACAACAACGTAAAGAGTCTTGCATTTTACGTAGTCACTGTTCAGTGAATGGAAGCCATTGCAAGGAACCTTCTCTCACTCTCCATCCAGGTTGGCTGTCTTGAGCCACACAGAGTCCTTGCCTCTTCCCCACCCCATGCACTGACCCAAACCTGTCTGTCTTCTTTGAACCCCACCACCATCTTTAACCAGCAAGGGAAACTTGGAATTGTACTGGCACCAATGGAGAAGTAGCTGGTCCCTCCTTCTAGGGGTAGTGTGGCCCAGCTTGAAAGGCTGTCAGAAGAAAACACACTGGCTGAGGTCCTTAGTTTCTCTGCCTGTAAAGTGAAGTGAAGTGATCACCAGGGTCACCTTGGCATCTGAGGCCTCCACCCTGTGGGTCTGAACCAGACTTCTGAGGGAGGAACTCTGCTAAAATTGGAAATAGTTGCACTGGCTTGGAAAGCCCAGCAGGTGGCACTCTGCCTTAACTGCCTGAGCCTGATATATCATGTGGTTGGGCACATGGTCCTGTGGCTAGAGTGAGGAACAGGTTTATTTAGCTTCCCAACCGCAGACAGAAAGTCCTTTGGAGCAAAAGATCAGTTGCCCACCGGCAGATGCTCCTTGCTGTGTACTGTGTAAGCCCAGGCTTGCTCCTCCATTCCCCTTCCCCTCCCCTCTGCTCCTGCATCCCACCCCTGCACACAGTCACCTATTCATACACAGTCACCTATTCTCACGCATGTGCACACATATCCACACACACAGCACGTACACACACCTGAGTCACTGTCTCAGCTACTACTCAGCATGCACTGGACTTAAGCATGCATTTTCCCTTTGGGCAAAGTCAAACAGAACTAGGATTGCAATCTCCTTGGAAGAAAGAAGTTCATTACTGTATGTCCCAGTTTATCAGTCAGGATAGGCTAAGTCATGCTGCACTAACTAATGAGCCCACATTCAGTGCCTTAAAATAACAAAGGCTTATTGCTTGCTCAACTTACATGTACACTGAGGGTCAGCTGCAGCCCTGCTACACATTAATTTGGCTTCAGGATGCAGGCTTACAGAGCAGCCTTAATCTGGAACAGCAGAGAGGAAAGAGGGCATACTGAAAGTGGCTCTTTCTTTTTTTAAAAATAACTTTATTTTTTAAAACTTCAGATTTACAGAAAACATGTGATGATAGTACAAAGAGTTCTCATATAACCACACCTAATTTCCCCTGTTACAGACACTTTACATTACTATGGTATGTTTATTACAATTAGTGAATCAATATGAATACATTATTGTAAGTTCATACCTGATTCCCATCTTTTCAGTTTTTTCCCACTGTCCTTTTCCTGTTCCAGGATCCCATCCAGCACCCCACACTACATTTTGGGGTCGTGACTCTTTGGTCTTTCTTGACTGTGGCATGAACGTGGCTCTTAAGGTTTACATTTTATATGCTACAAAAGTCACATGGCCAGGGTTGCCATCATTAATGAGGTAGGGAAGGATACTCCCTAGGGGAGAGGGCCACAGGTAGCAAAACACTTATGAACGTAGCACACTCTATCTCACCTATGTAAAGAGATTCTTGGATATATGCCCTTTGGAATTTTTGATCCCAGTTTTGTCTTTTTGTGAACTGTATCATCCTAGAAAATCCAGCCAACCCTTATTAAGTTCTCTTATATGCAAAAGTCTGCCAAGACCCTGAATAGAAAGAGGAACCAAGATTGAGAAAGATATGTTCCTGCTCTTCAGAGGCTAAAGATCCAGCAAGGAAGAAAGCACAGGCTGAACACAAAACACAAAGAAGGCGTGTTTGACATGGGCCAGCATAGAAGGACAAAAAGCACCAGAAAGGGAGAGCCCCAACAATGGGGAGGAAACTAGGCTCTGCTGCATCAGACAGAGGATGTAAGAGAATGTGCCCTCTCACAGCCACACATTGGGACAGCTCATGTTCACGTATGCTCTGCACTGACCACATATTTGGTTTGTTGGAACACACATTCATTATGTATCTATTATGGACAAGACACTCTATAGGAGTCAAAGGAGAGTAGAGAATGTTGTTTCTGCCCTGCAGGAGCTCACATCTTACAAAGGGACAGACCAGAGGAGATTCAGGTCCAAAAGAGAAGAAGAGGCACCAGGACAAGAACAAACACAGACACCAACAGCTGCCTGGGTAACACAGAATGGGGACTGTTCAGGGAAGAAGTGAACTAGTTTCTGAAGTTCTGTGATTAGTCAGGCACAGATTAGGGATAGGCACTCCAGGCAGAGGGAGTGGCTTGCTGGCAGAGGGAGAGTGAAAAAGACAGAATATTATTTTTTTAAAAAAACCTGTAAATAGTCATCATGTTCTGTAATAACCTATATGGGAAAAGAATCTGTAAAAGAATGGATATATGTATACATATAAATGAACCACTTAGCTATACACCTGAACCTAACACAACAGTGTAAATCAACTGTAAAATAAAATCCCATAACTGGTGGGTGGGTGAGTCACAGACTGGTGAATACTTATACCACAGAAGTCCACCCACTAGAGTGAAGGTTCTGAGCCTCAGGTAAGGCTTCCCAACCTGGGGGTCCAGCAACGGGAGGAGGAATTCCTAGAGAATCAGAATTTGAAGGCTAGTGGGAATGGATTGCAGGACTTCGACAGGACTGGGGGAAAAAGAGACTCCACTCTTAGAGGGCACACACAAAGTGGGTGCGCATCGGGACCCAGGGGAAAGAGCAGTGACCCCGGGGGAGACTGAACCAGACGTACCTGCTGATGTTTGAGGGTCTCCTGCAGAGGCAGGGTTGGCTCTGTTTCACCATGGGGACAAGGACACTGGCAGCAGAGTTTCTGGGAAGCACTCCTTGGCGTAGGCCTTCCCAGAGTCTGTCATTAGCCCCACCAAAGAGCACAGGTAGGCTCCAGTGTTGGGTTGCCTCAGGCCAAACAACCAACAGGGAGGGAACCCAGCCACACCCATCAACAGTAAAGTGGATTAAAGTTTTACTGAGCTCTTCCCACCAGAGCAACAGTCAGCTCTACCCACCACCAGTCCCTCCCATCAGGAAACTTACACAAACCTCTTAGATAGACTCATCCACCAGATGGCAGACAGCAGAAGCAAGAAGAACTACAATCCTGCAGCCTGTGGAACAAAAACCACATTCACAGAAAGATAGACAAGATGAAAAGGCATAGGGCTATATATCAGATGAAGGAACAAGATAAAACACGAGAAAAACAACTAAATGAGGTGGAGAAAGGCAACCTTCCAGAAAAAGAATTCAAAATAATGATAGTGAAGATGATCCAGGACCTCGGAGAAAGAATGGAGACAAAGATCGAGAAGATGCAAGAAATGTTCAACAAGGACCTAGAAGAGTTAAAGAACAAACAAACAGAGATGAACAATGCAATAACTGAAAAAAAAATTACACGAGAAGGAATCAATAGCAGAATAAATGAGGCAGAAGAATGAATAAGTGACCTGGAAGACAGAATGGTGGAATTCACTGCTGTGGAACAGACTAAAGAAAGAAGAATGAAAAGAAATGAAGACAGCCTAAGAGACCTCTGGGACAACATTAAACACAACAACATTCGCATTATAGGGGTCCCAGAAGGAGAAGAGACACAGAAAGGACTATAGAAAATATTTGAAGATATTACAGTCGAAAATTTTCCCTAAGATGGGAGAGGAAAGAGCCACCCAAATCCAGGAAGTGCAGAGTCCCATACAGGATAAACCCAAGGAGAAACATGTCAAAACACATAGTAATAAAATTGGCAAAAATTAAGGACAAAGAAAAATTATTGAAAGCAGCAAGGGAAAAAAACCAAATAATATACAAGGGAACTCCCATAAGGTTAACAGCTGATTTCTCAGCAGAAACTCTACGAGCCAGAAGGGAGTGGCATGATATACTTAAAGGGATGAAAGGGAAGAACCTACAACCAAGATTACTGTACCTGGCAAGGATCTCATTCAGATTCAATGGAGAAATCAAAAGCTTTACAGACAAGCAAAAGCTAAGAGAATTCAGCACCACCAAACCAGCTCTACAACAAATGCTAAAGGAACTTCTCTAAGTGGGAAACACAAGAGAAGAAAGTGACCCACAAAAACAAACCCAAAACACTTAAGAAAATGGTAACAGGAACATACATATCAATAATTACCTTAAACGTGAATGAATTAAATGCTCCAACTAAAAGACACAGGCTTGCAGAATGGATACAAAAACAAGACCCATATATATGCTGTCTACAAAGAACCCACTTCAGACCTAGGGACACATAGACTGAAAGTGAGGGGATGTAAAAAGATATTCCATGCAAATGGAAACCAAAAGAAAGCTGGAGTAGCTATACTCATATCAGATAAAATAGACTTTAAAATAAAGAATGTTACAAGAGACAAGGAAGGACACTACATAATGATCAAGGGATCAATCCAAGAAGAAGATATAACAATTATAAATATAGAGGAGAGGGGGAAGATGGCGGAAGAGTAAGACGCAGAGATCACCTTCCCCCCCACAGATACATCAGAAATATATCTACACGTGGAAGAACTCCTACAGAACACCTACTGAACGCTGACAGAAGACCTCAGACCTCCCAAAAGGCAAGAAACACCCCACATACCTGGGTAGGGCAAAAGAAAAAAGAATAAACAGAGACAAAAGAATAGGGACGGGACCTGCACCAGCAGGAGGGAACTGTGAAGCAGGAAAGGTTTCCACACACTAGGAAGCCCCTTTGTGGGCGGGAACTGCGGCTGGCAGAGGGGGGAAGCTTCAGAGCCACGGAGGAGAGCACAACAACAGGGGTGCAGAGGGCAAAGCAGAGAGATTACCGCACAGAGGATCGGTGCCGACTGGCACTCACCAGCCCGAGAGGCTTGTCTGCTCACACGCCGGGGCGGGCGGGGATTGCGAGCTGAGGCTTGGGCTTCGGTCGGAGCACAGGGAGAGGACTGGGGTTGGCGGCATGAACGCAACTTGCAGGGGGGTAGTGCAGCACGGCTAGCTAGGAGGGAGTCCCAGGAAAAGTCTGGACCTGCCGAAGGGGCAAGAGACTTTTTCTCCCCTCTTTGTTTCCTGGTGCGCAAGGAGAGGGGATTAAGAGTGCTGCTTAAAGGAGCTCCAGAGATGGGCACGAGCCGTGGCTAACAGTGCGGACCCCAGAGATGGGCATGAGATGCTAAGGCTGCTGCTGCCACCACCAAGAAGACTGTGTGTGAGCACAGTTCACTATCCACGCCTCCCTTCCAGGGATCCTGTTCAGCTCGCCACTGCCAGGGTCCCGGGATCCAGGGACAACTTCCCCGGGACAATGCACAGCAGGTCTCAGGCTGGTGTAATGTCATGGCAGCCTCTGCTGCCACAGGCTCGCCCTGCACTCCATACCCCTCCCTCCCTCTGGTCTGAGTGAGTTGGAACCCCCGAATCAGTGGTTCCTTTAACCCTATCCTCTCTGAGTGAAGATAAAACACCTTCCAGCGACCTACACGCAGATGCAGGGCCAAATCAAAAGCTGAGTCCCGGGAGCTGTGCGAACAAAGAAGAGAAAGGGAAATCTCTCCCAGCAGCCTCAGGAGCAGCGGATTAACTCTCCAAAATCAACTTGATGTACCCTGCATCTGTGGAATACCTGAATAGACAACGAATCATCCCAAATTCAGGAGCTGTACTTTGAGAGCAAGATTTATTATTTTTTCCGATTTTCCTCTTTTTGTGAGTGTGTATGCTTCTGTGTGAGATGTTGTCTGTATAATTTTGCTTTCACCATTTGTCCTACAGTTCTATCCATCCGTTTTTATTTTTTTAACTTAAAAAAGTTTTTTTCTTAATAACTATTTTTTATTTTAATAACTTTATTTTATTTTTCTTATTTATTTTATCCTTTTTTTTCTTTCTACTTTTTCTCCCTTTTATTCTGGGCTGTGTGCATGAAAGGCTCTTGGTGCTGCAACCAGGTGTCAGTGCTGTGCCTCGGAGCTGGGAGAGCCAACTTCAGGACACTGGTCCACAAGAGACCTCCCATCTCCATGTAATAGCAAACAGGAAAAATCTCCCAGAGATCTCCGTCTCAACATCAGCACCCAGCTTCACTCAACGACCAGCAAGCTACAGTGCTGGACACCCTATGCCAAACAACTAGCAAGACAGGAACACAACCCCACCCATTAGTAGAGAGGCTGCCTAAAATCTTAATAAGTCCACAGACACCTCAAAACACACCACCAGACGTGGACATGCCCAACAGAAAGACAAGATCCAGCCTCATCCAGCAGAACAAAGGCACTAGTCCCCTCCACAAGGAAGCCTACACAACACATGAACCAACTTCAGCCACTGGGGAGAGACACCAAAAACAGCAGGAACTATGAACCTGCAGCCTGAGAAAAGGAGACCCCAAACACAGTAAGATAAGCAAAATGAGAAGACAGAAAAACACACAGCGGATGAAGGAGCAAGATAAAAACCCATCAGACCTAAAAAATGAAGAGGAAATAGGCAGTCTACCTGAAAAATAATTCAGAATAATGATAGTAAAGATGATCCAAAATCTTGGAAATAGAATAGAGAAAATGCAAGAAACATTTAACAAGGACCTTGAAGAACTAAAAATGAAACAAGCAAAGATGAACAACACAATAAATGAAATTAAAAATACTCTAGAAGGGATCAATAGCAGAAGAACTGAGGCAGAAGAACGGATAAGTGACCTGGAAGGTAAAATAGTGGAAATAACTACTGTAGAGCAGAATAAAGAAAAAAGAATGAAAAGAACTGAGGACAGTCTCAGAGACCTCTGGGAAAACATTAAATGGACGAGCAGTCGAATTATAAGGGTTCCAGAAGAAGAAGAGAAAAAGAAAGGGACTGAGAAAATATTTGAAGAGATTATAGTTGAAAACTTCCCGAATATGGGAAAGGAAATAGTTAATCAAGTCCAGGAAGCACAGAGAGTCCCATACAGGATAAATCCAGGGAGAAACATGCCAAGACACATATTAATCAAACTATCAAAAATGAAATACAATGAAAACATATTAAAAGCAGCAAGGGAAAAACAACAAATAACACACAAGAGAATCCCCATAAGGTTAACAGCTGATCTTTCAGCAGAAACTATGCAAGCCAGAAGAGACTGGCAGGACATATTTAAAGGAATGAAGGAGAAAAACCTACAACCAAGATTACTCTCCCCAGCAAGGATATCATTCAGATTTGATGGAGAAATTAAACTCTTTACAGACAAGCAAAAGCTAAGACAGTTCAGTACCACCAAACCACCTTTACAACAAATGCTAAAGGAACTTCTCTAGGCAAGAAACACAAGAGAAGGAAAAGACCTACAATAGCAAACCCAAAACAATTAAGAAAATGGGAATAGGAGCATACATATTGATAATTACCTTTAATGTAAATGGATAAAACGCTACCACCAAAAGACACAGACTGGCTGAATGGATACAAAACCAAGACCCATATGTATGGTATTTACAAGAGACCCATTTCAGACCTAGGGACACATACAGACTGAAAGTGAGGGGATGGAAAAAGATATTCCATGCAAATGGAAACCAAAAGAAAGCTGGGGTTGCAATTCTCATATCAGACAAAATAGACTTTAAAATAAAGATGTTACGAGAAACAAAGAAGGACACTACATAATTATCAAGGGATCGATCCAAGAAGAAGATATAACAATTGTAAATATTTATGCACCCAACATAGGAGGACCTCAATACATAAGGAAAATACTAACAGCCATAAAAGGGGAAATCAACAGTAACACATGCATAGTAGGGGATGTTAACACCCCACTTTCACCAATGGACAGATCACTCAAAATGAAAATAAATAGGGAAACACAAGCTTTAAATGATACATTAAACAAGATGGACTTAATTGATATTTATAGGACACTCCATCCACAAACAACAGGATACACATTTTTCTCAAGTGCTCATGGATCATTCTCCAGGATAGATCATCTCTTGGGTCACAAATCCAGCCTCGGTAAATTTAAGAAAATTGAAATTGTATCAAGTATCTTTTCCGACCACAACACCATGAGACTAGATATCAATTACAGGAAAAGACCTGTAAGAAATACAAACACATGTAGGCTAAACAATACACTACTTAATAACAAAGTGATCACTGAAGAAATCAAAGAGGAAATAAAAAAATACCTAGAAACAAATGACAATGGAGACACAACAACCCAAAACCTATGGGATGCAACAAAAGCAGTTCTAAGTGGGAAGTTTATAGCAATACAAGCCTACCTTCAGAAACAGGAAACATCTCGAATAAACAACCTAATCTTGCACCAAAAGCAATTAGAGAATGAAGAACAAAAAACCCCCAAAGTTAGCAGAAGGAAAGAAATTGTAAAGATCAGATCAGAAATAAATGAAAAAGAACTGAAGGAAATGATAGCAAAGATCAATAAAACTAAAAGCTGGTTCTTTGAGAAGATAAACAAAATCGATAAACCATTAGCCAGACTCATCAAGAAAAAAAGGGAGAAGACTCAAATGAATAGAATTAGTTATGAAAAAGGAGAACTAACAACTGACACTGCAGAAATACAAAAGATCATGAGAGATTACTACAAGCAACTCTATGCTAATAATATGGACAACCTGGAAGAAATGGACAAATTCTTAGAAATGCACAATCTGCCAAGACTGAATCATGAAGAAATAGAAAATATGAACAGACCAATCACAAGCACTGAAATTGAAACTGTGATTAAAAATCTTCCAACAAACAAAAGCCCAGGACCAGATGGCTTTACAGGAGAATTCTATCAAACATTTAGAGAAGAGATAACACCTATCCTTCTCAAACTTTTCCAAAATACAGCAGAGGGAGGAACACTCTCAAACACATTCTATGAGGCCACCATCACTCTGATACCAAAACCAGACAAGGATGTCACAAAGAAAGAAAACTAGAGGCCAATATCACTGATGAACATAGATGCAAAAATCCTCAACAAAGTACTAACAATCTGAATCCAACAATACATTAAAAGGATCATACACCATGATTAAATGGGATTTATCGCAGGATTGTGAGGATTATTCAATATAGGCAAATCAATCAATGTGATACACCATATTAACAAATTGAAGAATAAAAACCATATGATCATCTCAATAGATGCAGAAAAAGCTTTTGACAAGATTCAACACCCATTTATGATAAAAACTCTCCAGAAAGTGGGCATAGAGGGAACTACTTCAACATAATAAAGGCCATATTTGACAAATCCACAGCAAACATCATTCTCAATAGTGAAAAACTGAAAGAATTTTCTCTAAGATCAGGAGCAAGACAAGGATGTCCACTCTTGCCACTATTATCCAACATAGTTATGGAAGTCCTAGCCACAGCAATCAGAGAAGAAAAAGAAATAAAAGAATACAATTTGGAAAAGAAGAAGTAAAACTGTCACTGTTTGCAGATGACATGACACTATACATAGAGAATCCTAAAAATGCCACCAGAAAACTACTAGAGCTAATCAATGAATTTGGTAAAGTTGCAGGATAGAAAATTAATGCACAGAAGTCTCTTACATTCCTATACACTAATGATGAAAAATCTGAAAGAGAAATTATGGAGACACTCTCATTTAACATTGCAACAAAAATAATAAAATACCTAGGAATAAACCTATCTAGGGAGACAAAAACCTGTATGCAGAAAACTAAGACACTGATGAAAAAAATTAACGATGATACAAACAGATGGAGAGATATACCATGTTCTTGGATTGGAAGAATCAATATTGTGAAAATGACTATCCAAAGCAATCTACAGATTCAATTCAATCCCTATCAAATTACCAATGGCATTTTTCATGGAACTAGAACAAATCATCTTAAAATTTGTATGGAGACACAAGAGACCCCGAATTGCCAAAGCAGTCTTGAGAGGAACAAACGGAGTTGGAGGAATCAGACTCCCTGACTTCAGACTATACTACTAAGCTACGGCAATCAAGACAATATGGTACTGGCACAAAAACAGAAACATAGATCAATGGAACAAGATAGAAAGCCCAGAGATAAACCCACGCACCTATGGTCAACTAATCTATGCCAAAGGTGGCAAAGATATACAATGGAGAAAAGACAGTCTCTTCAATAAGTGGTGCTGGGAAAACTGGGCAGCTACACATAAAAGAATGAAATTAGAACACTTCCTAACACCATACACAAAAATAAACTCAAAATGGATTCAAGACCTACATGTAAGACCGGACACTATAAAACTCTTAGAGGAAAACATAGGAAGAACACTCTTTGACATAAATCACAGCAAGATCTTTTTTGATCCACCTCTTAGATTAATGGAAATAAATCAAAAATAAACAAATGGGACCTAGTGAAACTTCAAAGCTCTTGCACAGCAAAGGAAACCATAAACAAGACAAATACACAACCCTCAGAATGGGAGAATATATTTGCAAATGAATCAATGGACAAAGGATTCATCTCCAAAATATATAAACAGCTCAAGCAGCTCAATATTAAAGAAACTAACAACCCAATCCAAAAAATGGGCAGAAGACCTAAATAGACATTTCTCTAAAGAAGACATACAGATGGCCAAGAAGCACATGAAAAACTGCTCAACATCACTAATTATTAGAGAAATGCAAATCAAAACTATAATGAGGTATCACCTCACGTCAGTTAGAATGGGCATCATCAGAAAATCTGCAAACAACAAGTGCTGGAGAGGGTGTGGAGAAAAGTGAACCTTCTTGCACTGTTGGTGGGAATATAAATTGATACAGCCACTATGGATAACAGTATAGAGGTTCCTTAATAAACTAAAAATAAAATTACCATATGATCCATCAATCCCACTCCTGGGCATATACCCAGAGAAAACCATAATTCAAAAAGACACATGCACTCCAATGTTCATTGCATCATTATTTACAATACCCAGGTCATGGAAGCAACCTAAATTCCCAACGACAGACGAATGGATAAAGAAGTTGTGGTACATGTATGCAATGGAATATTTCTCAACCATAAAAAGGAAAGAAATTGAGTCATTTGTTGAGACGTGGATGGACCTAGAGACTGTCATACAGAGTGAAGTAAGTTGGAAAGAGAAAAACAAATATCGTGTATTAATGCATGTATGTGGAACCTAGAAAAAAGGTACAGATGAACTGGTTTGCAGGGCAGAAGTTGAGACACAGATGTAGAGAACAAACGTATGGACACCAAGGCAGGAAAACTGTTTTGGGGTGGGCATGGTGGTGTGCTGAATTGGGTGATTGGGATTGACATGTATACGCTGATGTGTATAAAACTGATGACTGATAAGAACCTGCAGTACAAACAAACAACAAAAAAACTAATACTAAACTTTCTTTGGGTTATTTGTATGGAAATATGTTAATATAAATGTTTCAGACATTACATGAAATTCCTAAAAATCTTATATGTCTGGTATAATGTTATAAGTCATAATTCTAGTTATTACTTTAAAATGTATATCTCAGAAATAACTAAATTTCCTTGTCAATTGCATTATTATGAACTTTCATCAAATCTTTAACCGTGGTCATTTCTAAGTCTTTTGTCATTTACAGACAGTTCTGGGTGTACTCTGATGCTTTTGCAAAAATGTTCCTATAAAAGTGTTTCACCTTCAAGGAATTCATGGAAAAGACTCTGACAAGTACAGGTTTCTGGTAACTGACTATACTGCTGAACTGAATGAATAAGCATTTTCAGAACTCTAATGGAAAACTGATGAATTCATAAAAGTGCTAAGAAAAGATCAAGATGAAAAAAAATTAATTACATGGGACTGAGTGAACTGATGAGGATGATTATAGTTTTTGTGACTTTCTGTTTGAATAAAAAAAAATCCCCCCCCGCAAATAAAACCTGTAAATAGTCATCATGTTCTGTAATAACCTATATGGGAAAAGAATCTGTAAAAGAATGGATATATGTATACGTATAAATGAATCACTTAGCTGTACACCTCAACCTAACACAACAGTATAAATCAACTGTACTCCAATATAAAATAAAAATTAGGCTTAAAAAATTAAATTTTAAAAATTAAATTTAAAAAATAGTTATCATGGCTTATGGGTGGAATAGAATATTTGTGAAGAGAGAGAGAGGAAGGTGGGATGGCTGGGGAGAGAGGAGATTAGAAATCTTTTAGGGAGGGGCCCGAGGACAAAGGGACTTTTCACCAATGTCAGCGGCCTTGTACTTTATCCTGAGGCCTGTTGGGAATCACTGAAGGGTTTGGGCATGGAGTGGCTTGGTTACTATGGATATAAGGTATTGTCTTGCCCCTTCCCTTCTCATCCAGCTCAGGAGGGATGGCTGTGGCAGGGTGGCGTATTTGTATGTCAGTCAGCTGAGTATATGCAGAGCCAATCACAGCACAGCACTGTGAGCCTTCGTCCAACCTGGGGGTTTCTGTCATCACCAGGCACTGGCTGAGGCTGGGTCTGGCAGCCCTTGCTTGCTGCCTCTGCAGTCACTTTTCCAAGGAAGGTCTCTGTGGTCAGAGAGCTGGGCGTCAACCAGACAAACTGGCCCAGCTTGTGGTATTTGCTACTTCGGCTGTTTGATTTGGTTCCCTATCTCAGCCGCCATCACAGAAGCTCCTTTCTCTGACCCGAGAGAAAATCTGAGGCCCAGGTCCCCAACCCCAGGTCCCAAACCCCAGGGAACAATCAGCTCCCCAGTGGGCAAATGTCCTCTTGTCCCAAGTGTCTTCTTATAGGAAGAGAGCCACTGTCCCACCATGGCTGCCTCTGACTGCCATCTCTTGAAGTTACATCCACTGAGCTCAGTTGACCAGGAATGGAAATCACAGAGAATTCCTAAGAGAAAGAAAGAAAACTAAGAAATGGTTGTCCAGTTCATAGGATACACTCCTTAGGGGTTCCTATACAGAGCACCCTCTTTAGTTTGTGCCATTAGTCCCATGCTCCCCAGAAAACCTCTTTTGCTATACTACACCAAGATCTGCTTTTGAAAATTAGCCATCATCTAGCTGGCCAACCAGTTAGTCAGTCAGTAAATCAGTTGGTCAACCACTCAACCAGTCAGCTAGTCAGTTGTTCAGTGAACTAGCCAGTCAGTCAGCTAGTTTGTCAGCTCATTTCTTGTTTATACATTTACTTACTCACTCCCTCCATTTTTCATTCACTCACTGAGTGACTCACTGAGTCACTCATTCAACAGCATCCTTTACTAATTAGGCCACCCACCCACCAACTAGCTAGTCTATCCAAGAACAAATTTTTACCAGCTGTAAGTTCTGTCCTGAACACCTTTCCTGCATGTAGGAAGCTCACAGTTTGTTTGGGTGTAGAGAAGCACTGTCTCACCCCCACCACACACACACACACACACACAAACCCAGGCACCTGGGCCTCTTACAGTTTATGGATGATTTCAGCATCCATCTTCAAGTTTGAGGGAATATAAAGACAATGCATGTGGTTCAGATAAACAGGGAGAGCTACTTAGAGAGGGCAAGCATCAGCCTGAACTTGGAAAGATGGATTAGTCCAAAAAGCACCTTGGCACTTCATTGGTTCTGATGGTAAAGCCAAATTGTCTAACCTTGTGTTTGTCATTCACTTCAACTCATTCATTTAAAAAGCAATCGCCTATTCATTTATGCATTCATTTGTTTATATTTATGGAGTGGACATAATATGTGTGTGGCTAGTATGGAGAGTAGATAATAAACACGTGGATATATGATGAGGGTGAAACTGCTCCTACCAAAAAGGAACTTATATTTGATGCTAAAATAAATAACATATATTTTATAATTTATATGTATGTCAAGTAAAAACATTAGATGAAAATTGCTCCAAATAGTTATAAATAAAAAGCTATGAGGGTTGAACTGAAGAGGAAAACACTTCTTTGGTGAGAGGATAAGGACAGAGGTCATGGAGAAAGTATTGTTACCAACCGGAGTGGAAACCAAACCCAACTGGCCACTCATCACTCAAAAGTCAATGTTTGAGTGACAGGGGTTGGTAGAAAAAGAAAGGTGTTTTTTCAGGAAGCCGGCAACCTGGGAAGATGGTGGACTAGCATGCTAAAAACTATCTACCAGCAGAAGCAAGAATAACTACAATCCCTCAGCCTGCAGAACAAAACCTGCAAACACAGAAAGATATATATAAAAAAAAAAAGGCATAAGACTATGTCCCTGATGAAGGAACAAGATAAACCCCCAGAAAAACAACTAAGTGAAGTGGAGAGAGGCAACCTTCCAGAAGAAGAATTCAGAATAATGATAGTGAAGATGATCCAGGACCTCAGGAAAAGAATGGAGGCAAAGATCAAGAAGATGCAAGAAATGTTTAACAAAGATCTAGAAGAATTAAAGAACAAACAAACAGAGATGAACAATACAATAACTGAAATGAAAATTAAACTAGAAGGGATCAATAGCAGAATAACTGAGGCAGAAAAAGGGATAGGTGACCTGGAAGACAAAATGGTGGAAATCACTGCTGCAGAACACAATAAAGAAAAAAGAATAAAAAGAAATGAAGACAGCCTAAGAGATCTCTGGGACAACATTAAATGCACCACCATTTGCATTATAGGGGTCCCAGAAGGAGAAGAGAGAGAGAAAGGACCCCAGAAAGTATTTGAAGAATACTTCCCTAACATGGGAAAGGAAATAGACACCCAAGTCAAGGAAGCACAGAGAGTCCCAGACAGGATAAACCCAAGGAGAAACACGCTGAGACACATAGTAATCAAATTGACAAAAAATAAGACAAAGAAAAATTATTGAAATCAACAAGGGAAAAACGACAAATAGCATACAAGGGAACTTCCATAAGGATAACAGCTGATTTCTCAGCAGAAACTCTGCAAGACAGAAGGGAGTGGCATGATATATATAAAGTGATGAAAGGGAAGAAACTATGACCAAGAATACTCTACGCAGCAAGGATCTCATTCAGATTCAATGGAGAAATCAAAACATTTACAGACAAGAAAAAGCTAAGAGAATTCAGCAGCACTAAACCAGCTCTACAACAAATGCTAAAGGAACTTCTCTAAGTGGGAAACAAGAGAAGAAAAGGACCTACAAAAATAAACCCAAAACAATTAAGAAAATGGTAATAGGAACATACATATTGATAATTACCTTAAATGTGAATAGATTAAATGCTCCAACCCAAGATACAAAACAAAGATACAAAAACAAGATACAAAACCAAGATACAAAAACAAAACCCATATATACGCTGCCTACAAGAGACCCACTTCAGACCTAGGGACACATACAGACTGAAAGTGAGGGGATGGAAAAAGATATTCCATGCAAACGGAAATCAAAAGAAAGCTGGAGTAGCAATACTCATATCAGATAAAATAGACCTTAAAATAAAGAATGTTACAAGACACAGGAAGGACACTACATAATGATCAAGGGATCAATCCAAGAAGAAGATATAACAATCATAAATATATATGCATCCAACATTGGAGCACCTAAATACATAAGGCAAATGCTAATGGTTATAGAAGAGGAAATCAACAGTAACACAAAAATAGTGGGGGAACTTAAAACCTCACTTACACCAATGGGCAGATCATCCAGAGAGAAAATTAATAAGGCAACACAAGCTTTAAATGACACAATAGACCAGATAGATTTAATTGATATTTATAGGACAGTTCATCTAAAAAATGATTACACTTCCTTCTCAAGTGCACACAGAACATTCTCCAGGACAGATCATATCTTGGGTCACAGATGAAGCCTCGGGAAATTTAAGAAAATTGAAATCATAGAAAAAATATTTTCTGACTACACCACTATGAGATTATAAACAAATTACAGGAAAAAACACCATAAAAAACACAAATTCATGGAGGTTAAACAATACACTACTAAATGACCAAGAGATCACTGAAGAAATCAAAGAGGAAATCAAAAAATACCTAGAGACAAATGACAATGAAAATACTATGATCCAAAACCTATAGGATGCAGCAAAAGCAGTTCTAAGAAGGATGATTATAGAAATACAATCCCACCTCAAAAAACAAGAAAAATCTCAAATAAACAATCTAACCTTATGCCTAAAGGAACTAGAGAAAAAAGAACAAACAAAACCCAAAGTTAGCAGAAGGACAGAAATCATAATGATCAGAACAGAAATAAATGAAATAGAAACAAAGAAAACAATAGGAAAGACAAATAAAACTAAAAGCTGGTTTTTTGAAAAGATAAACAAAATTGACAAACCTTTAGCTAGACTCATCAAGAAAAAGAGTGAGAGGACTCAAATCAATAAAATTAGAAATGAAAAAGCATAAATTACAACAGACACTGCAGAAATACAAAGAGACTACTACAAGCAATTCTATGCCAATAAAATGGACAACCTGGAAGAAACGGACAAATTCTTAGAAAGGTACAAGCTTCCAAGACTGAACCAGGAAGAAACAGAAAATATGAACAGACGAATCACAAGTAATGAAACTGATTAAAAATCTTCCAACAAACAAAAGTCTTGGACTAGATGGTTTCACAGGCGAATTCTATCAAACATTTAGAAAAGAGATAATACCCTTCCTTCTGAAACTCTTCTAAAAATTTGCAGAGAAATGAACACTCCCAAACTCATTCTATAAGGCCACCATCACCCTGATACAAAAACCAGAAAAAGATACAACAAAAAAAAGAAAATTACAGGCCAATATCACTGATGAATATAGATGCAAAAATTCTCAACAAAATACTAGCAAACATAATTCAACAACATATTAAAAGATCATACAATGGCCCTGGAGCCTGAGGGGAGGGCGGCCTCACTGAGGCTGCTGGCTCTGGAGGGGCCCCACCAGCCGAAGCTGCGACAGTCCTTGGGATCACGGACCAGAGTGAGTACGACGTGTAGGAGATTCAAGATGGCGGAAGAGTAAGATGCCATCTTCCTCCCAACAAATACATCAGAAATACAGCTACATGTGGAACAGCTCCTACAGAACACCTACTGAATGCTGGCAGAAGACTTTAGACCTCCCAAAGGGCAAGAAACTCCCCCAAGTACTTGGGTAGGGCAAAAGAAAAAAGAAAAAACAGAGACAAAAGAATAGGGATGGGACCTGCACCACTGGGAGGGAGCTGTGAAGGAGGAAAGGTTTCCACACAGTAGAAGCCCCTTCCCGGGTGGAGACTGCGAGTGGTGGAGGGGAAGCTTTGGAGTTGCAGAGGAGAGCGCAGCAACAGAGGTGCGGAGGGCAAAGCGGAGAGATTCTCACACAGAGGAACCGTGCTGACCAGCACACACTAGCCCGACAGGATTGTCTGCTAACTGCTGGGACGGGTGGGGGTTGGGAGCTGAGGCTCGGGCTTCGGAGGTCAGATCCCAGCGAGAGGACTGGGGTTGGCGGCGTGAACAGAGCCTGAAGGGGGCTAATGTGCCACAGCGATCCGGGAGGGAGTCCTGGAAAGTCTTGACCTGCCAAAGAGACAAGAAACATTTTCTTGCCTCTTTCTTTCCTGGTGCGTGAAGAGAGGTGATTAAGAGTGCCGCTTAAAGGAGCTCCAGAGAAGGTAGCGAGCCATGGCTCTCAGCACGGACCCCAGAGACGGACATGGGATGTTAAGGCAGCTGCTGCCGCCACCAAGAAGCCTGTGTGCAAGCACAGGTCACTATCCACTCCTCTCTTCCTGGGAGCCTGTGCAGCCCACCACTGCCAGGGTCCCGTGTTCCAGGGAAAACTTCCCCGAGAGAACGCATGGCGCGCTTCAGGCTGCTGCAACGTCACGCTGGCCTCTGCTGCCACAGTGTCGCCCCGCATCTGTACCCCTCCCTACCCCAGGCCTGAATGAGCCAGAGCTGCTCCTGTCTGAGAGAAGAACAGATGCCCTCAGGCGACCTAAACACAGAGGTGTGTCCAATTCCAAAGCTGAACACCAGGAGCTGTGTGAACAAAGAAGAGAAAGGGAAATTTCTCCCAGCAGCCTAAGGAGCCGCAGATTAAATATCCACAATCAACTTTATGTACCCTGCATCTGTGGAATACCTGAATAGACAACGAATCATACCAAATCGAGGAGGTGGACTTTGGGAGCAATGATATATATGTTTTTTTCCCTTTTTCTCTTTTTGTGAGTGTGTATGTGTATGCTTCTGTGTGTGATTTTTTCTGTATAGTTTTGGTTATACCATTTGCCCTTGGGTTCTGTCTGTACCTTTTTTTTTTTTTTTAGTTTTTTTTCTTAATAATTATTTTTTATTTTAATAATTTTATATTTTAAATTTTCATTTATTTTATTTTCCTTTATTTTATCTTCTTTCTTTCTTTCTTTCTTTCTTTCTTTCTTTCTTTCTTTCTTTCTTTCTGTTCCCCATTTCATTCTAAGCCATGTGGAGGACAGGCTCTTGGTGCCAGCTAGGCATCAGGGCTGTGTCACTGAGGTGGGAGAGCCAAGTTCAGGACACTGGTCCACAAGAGACCTTCCAGCTCCACGTAATATGAAATGGCAAAAATTCCCCAGAGATCTTCTCAACGCCAAGACCCAAATCCACTCAATGACCAGCAAGCTACAGTGCAGGATACCCTAAGCCAAACAACTAGCAAGACAGGAACACAACCCCATCCATTAGCAGAGGGGCGGCTTAAATCATAATAAGGTCACAGACACCCCAAAACACACCACCAGACGTGAACCAGCCCACCAGAAAGACAAGATCCAGCCTCGTCCACCAGAACACAGGAACTAGTCCCCTCCATCAGGAAACCTACACAACCCACTGAACCAACATTAGCCACTGGGAACAGACATCAAAAACAACGGGAATTACGAACCAGCAGCCTGCAAAAAGGAGACCCCAAACACAGTAACTTAAGTAAAATGAGAAGACAGAAACAAACACAGCAGATGAAGAAGCAAGGCAAAAATCCTCCAGACCTAACAAATGGAGAGGAAATAGGTAGTCTACCAGAAATGGAATTCAGAATAATGACAGTAAATATGATCAAAAATGTTGGAAATAGAATGGAGAAAATAGAGGAAACGTTTAACAAGGACTTAGAAGAACTCAAGAGCAAACAAAGAGAAATGAACAACACAATAAAGGAAATTAAAAATTCTCTAGGATGGATCAAGAGCAGAATAACTGAGGCAGAAAAACGGATAAGTGATCTGGAAGATAAAATAGTGGAAATAACTACTGCAGAACAGAATAAAGAAAAAAGAATGAAAAGAACTGAGGACAGTCTCAGAGACCTCTGGGGCAAAATTAAATGCACCAATGTTCAAATTATAGGGGTTCCAGAAGAAGAAGAGAAAAAGAAAGGGACTGAGAAAATATTGGAAGAGATTATAGTTGAAAACTTCCCGAATATGGGAAAGGAAATAGTTAATCAAGTCCAGGAAGCACAGAGAGTCCCATACAGGATAAATCCAGGGAGAAACATGCCAAGACACATATTAATCAAACTATCAAAAATGAAATACAATGAAAACATATTAAAAGCAGCAAGGGAAAAACAACAATTAACACACAAGGGAGTCCCCATAAGGTTAACAACTGATCTTTCAGCAGAAACTCTGCAAGCCAGAAGGGAGTGGCAGGGCATATTTAAAGTGATGAAAGAGAAAAACCTACAACCAAGATTACTCTATGCAGCAATGATCTCATTCAGATTTGATGGAGAAATTAAAAGCTTTACAGACAAGCAAAAGCTAAGATAATTCAGCACCACCAAACCAGCTTTACAACAATGGCTAAAGGAACTTCTCTAGGCAGGAAAGAAAAGAGAAGGAAAAGACCTACAATAATAAACCCAAAACAATTGAGAAAATGATAATAGGAGCATACATATCGATAATTACCTTAAATGTAATGGGATTAAATGCTCCAACCAAAAGACATAGACTGGCTGAATGGATACAAAACGAAGACCTGTATATATGCTGTCTACAAGAGACCCACTTCAGACCTAGGGACACATACAGACTGAAAGTGAGGGGATGGAAAAAGATATTCCATGCAAATGAAAATCAAAAGAAAGCTGAAGTCTCAATTCTCATATCAGACAAAATAGACTTTAAAACAAAGACTATTACAAGAGACAAAGAAGGACAGTACAGGATGATCAAGGAATTGATCAAAGAAGAAGATATAACAATTGTAAATATATATGCACCCAACATAGGAGCACAACAATACATAAGGCAAATGCTAACAACCATGAAAGGGGAAAATGACAGTAACACAATCATAGTAGGGGACTTTAACACCCCACTTTCTCAAATGGACAGATCATCCAAAATGAATTAAATAAGGAAACCAAAGCTTTAAGTGATGTATTAAACAAGATGGACTTAGTTGATATTTATAGGACATTTCATCTAAAAAAAACCAGAATATATATTCTTCTCAAGTGCTCATGGAATATTCTCCAGGATAGATCATATCTTGGATCACAAATCAAGCCGTGGTAAATTTAAGAAAATTGAAGTCATATCAAGTATCTTTTCCGACCACAATGCTATCAGACTAGATATCAATTACAGAAAAACTCTGTAAGAAATACAAACACATGAAGGCTAAAAAACAAACTACATAATAACCAAGAGATCACTGAAGAAATCAAAGAGGAAATCAAAAGTACCTAGAAACAAATGACAATGAAAACACAGCGACACAAAACATATGGGATGCAGCTAAAGCAGTTCTAAAAGGGAAGTTTATACCTATACAAGCCTACCTTAAGAAACAAGAAACATCTCAAATAAACAACCTAAACTTACACCTAAAGGAACTAGAGAAAGAAGAACAAAAACCCCCAAAGTTAGCAGTAAGAAAGAAATCATAAAGATCAGATCAGAAATAAATGAAAAAGAAATGAAGGAAATGATAGTAAAGATCAATAAAATTAAAAGTTGGTTCTTTGAGAAGATAAACTAAATTGATAAAAGATTATCCAGACTCATCAGAAAAAAATGAGAGAAGACTCAAATCAATAGAATTACAAATGAAAAAGGAGAAAAATAACTGACACAGCAGAAATACAAACGATCATGAGAGATTACTACAAGCAAATATATGCCAATAAATTGGACAAGCTGGATGAAATGGACAAACTCTTAGAAATGCACAACTTCCGAGACTGAACCAGGAAGAAATAGAAAATATGAACAGACCAATCACAAGCACTGACATTGAAACTGTGATTAAAAATATTCCAAAAAACAAAAGCCCAGGACCTGATGGCTTCACAGGCGAATTCAATCAAACATTTAGAGAAGAGCTAACACCTATCTTTCTCAAACTCCTCCAAAATATAGCAGAGGGAGGAACACTCCCAAACTCATTTTACGAGGCCACCATCACTCTGATACCAAAACCAGACAAAGATATCTCAAAAAAAAAAAAAGAAAACTACAGGTCAATATCACTGATGAACATAGATGCAAAAATCCTCAACAAAATCCTAGCAAACGGAATCCAACAGCACATTAAAGGGATCATATAGCATGATCAAGTGGGTTTTATCCCAGGAATGCAAGGATTCTCCAATATATGCAAATCAATCAACGTGATACAATATATTAAGAAGTTGAAGGAGAAAAACTATATGATCATCTCAATAGATGTGGAGAAAGCTTTCGACAAAATTCAACACCCATTTATGATAAAAACCCTGCAGAAAGTAGGCATAGTGGGAAATATCTTCAACATAATAAAGGCCATATATGACAAACCCACAGCCAACATCATCCTCAATGGTGAAAAACTGAAAGCATTTCCACTAAGATCAGGAACAAGACAAGGTTGCCCACACTCACTACTATTATTAAACATAGTTTTGGAAGTTTTAGCCACAGCAATCAGAGAAGAAAAATAAATAAAAGGAATCCAAATCAGAAAAGAAGAACTAAAGCTGTCACTCTTTGTAGATGACCTGATACTATACATAGAGGATCCTAAAGATGCTACCATAAAACTACAAGAGCTAATCAATGAATTTGGTAAAGTAGCAGGATACAAAATTAATGCACAGGAATCTCTTGCATTCTTCTACACTAATGATGAAAAATCTGAAAGTGAAATTATGAAAACACTCCCATTTACCATTGCAACAAAAAGAATAAAATATCTAGGAATAAACCTACCTAAGGAGACAAAAGACCTGTATGCAGAAAATTATAAGACACTGATGAAAGAAATTAAAGGTGATACAAATAGATGGAGAGATATACCATGTTCTTGGATGGGAAGAATCAACACTGTGAAAATGACTCTACTACCCAAAGCAATCTACAGATTCAATGCAATCCCTATCAAACTACCACTGGCATTTTTCACAGAACTAGAACAAAAATTTTCACAATTTGTATGGAAATGCAAAAGACCCCGAATAGCCAAAGCAATCTTGAGAAAGAAAAACGGAGCTGGAGGAATCAGGCTCCCTGACTTCAGACTATACTACAAATCTACAGTAATCAGACAATATGGTACTGGCACAAAAACAGAAATATAGATCAATGAAAACAGAATTGAAATCCCAGAGATAAACCCATGCATATATGGTCACCTTACCTTTGATAAAGGAGGCAAGAATATACAGTGGAGAAAAGACAACCTCTTCAGTAAGTGGTGCTGGGAAAACTGGACAGCTACATGTAAAAGTATGAAATTAGAACACTCCCTAACAACATACACAAAAATAAACTCAAAATGGATTAAAGACCTAAATGTAAATCCAGACACTATCAAACTCTTAGAGGAAAACATAGGCAGAACACTCTATGACATAAATCACAGCAAGATCCTTTTTGATCCACCTCCTAGAGACATGGAAATAAAAACAAGAATAAACAAATGGGACCTAATGAAGCTTAAAAGCTTTTGAACAGCAAAGGAAACCATAAACAAGACCAAAAGACAACCCTCAGAACGGGAGAAAATATTTTCAAATGAAGCAGCTGACAACGGATTAATCTCCAAAATATACAAGCAAGTTATGTATCTCAATATCAAAAAACAAACAAACAATGCAATCCAAACATGGGCAGAAGACCTAAATAGACATTTCTCCAAAGAAGATATACTGATTGCCAACAAACACATGAAAGAATGCTCAACATCATTAATCATTAGAGAAATGCAAAACGAAACTATAATGAGATATCATCTCACAACCGTCAGAATGGCCATCATCAAAAAATCTACAAACAATAAATGATGTAGAGTGTGTGGAGAAAAGGGAACGCTGTTGCCCTGTTGGTGGGAGTGTAAATTCATACAGGCCCTATAGAGAACAGTATGGAGGTTCCTTAAAAAACTAAAAATAAGACTACCATACCACCCAGCAATCCCACTACTGGGCATACACCCTGAGAAAACCATAATTCAAAAAGAGTCATGTACCAACATGTTCATTGCAGCTTTATTTACAATAGCCAGGACATGGAAGCAACCTAAGTGTCCAGCAACAGATGAATGGATAAAGAAGATGTGGCACATATATACAATGGAATATTACTCAGCCATGAAAAGGAACGAAACTGAGTTATTTGTAGTGAAGTGAATGGACCTAGAGACTGTCATACGGAGTAAAGGAAGTCAGAAAGAGAAAAACAAATACTGTATGCTAACACATATATATGGAATAAAAAAAATGTGGTCAGAAGAACCTATGGGCAAGACGGGAATAAAGATGCAGACCTAGTAGAGAATGGACTTGAGGATACGGGGAGGGGGAAGGATAAGCTGGGACAAAGTGAGAGAGTGGCATGGTCATATATACACAACCAAACGTAAAATAGATAGCTAGTGAGAAGCAGCCGCATAGCACAGGGAGATCAGCTTGGTGACCAGCTAAAAGGGTGGGATAGGGAGGGAGGGAGGAAAGGAGATGCAAGAGGGAAGAGATATGGGAACATATGTATATGTATAACTGATTCACTTTGTTATAAAGCAGAAACTGGCACACCATTGTAAAGCAATTATATTCTAATAAAAATGTTAAAAAAATCATATGCCAAAATCAAGTAGGATTTGTCTCAGGGATGCAAGAATTCATCAATATATGCCAATCAATTAATGTGATACACCATATTAACAAAGTGAAAAATAAAAACAATATGTTCATCTCAATAGATGCAGAAAAGTCTTTTGACAAAATTCAACGTCAATTTATGATAAAAACTGTCCAGGAAATGGGCATAGAGGGAATCTACCTCAACATAATAAAGACCATATATGACAAACCCACAGCAAATATCATTCTCAATTGTGAAAACTGAAAGCATTTCCTCAAAGATCAGGAGCAAGACAAGGATGTCCACTCTTGCCACTATTATCCAACATAGTTATGGAAGTCCTAGTCATGGCAATTAGTGAAGAAAAAGGAATAAAAGGAAACCAAGTCAGAAAGAAGAAATAAAACTGTCACTGCTTGCAGATGACATGATAGTATACATAGAAAATCCTAAAGATGCCACCAAAAAAATAATAGAGCTAATCAATGAGTTTGGTAAAGTTGCATGATACAAAACTAATGCACAGAAATCTCTTGCATTCCTATATACTGACAATGAAAGATCAGAAAGAGAAACTAAAGAAACAATCCCATTCACCATTGCAACAAAAAAAGTAAAATACCTGGGAATAAACTTACATAGGAGGTAAAAGACCTGTATGCAGAAAATTATAAGACACTGATGAAAGAAATGAAAGATGACACAAATAGATGGAGAGATATACCATGTTCTTGGATTGGAAGAATCGACATTGTGAAAATGACTATACTACCCAAAGCAGTCTACAGATTCAATGCTATCCCTATCAAGTTACCAGTGTCATTTTTTTGCAGAACTAGAACAAAAAAATCTTAAAATTTGTATGGAGACACAAAAGATTCTGAATAGCTAAAACAGTCTTGAGGAGAAAAAACGGAGCTGGAGGAATCAGACTCCCTGACTTCAGTCTAGACTACAAAGCTACAGTAATCAAGACAATATGGTACTGACACAAAAACAGAAATCTACATCGATGGATCAGGATAGAAAGTCCAAAGATAAACCCATGAACCTGTGTTCACCTAATCTATGACAAAGGAGGCAAGGATATACAATGGAGAAAAGAGAGTCTCTTCAATAAGTGGTGCTGGAAAAACTGGACAGCTACATGTAAAACAATGAAATTAGAACACTTCCTAACACCATACACAAAAATAAACTCAAAATGGATTCGAGACCTAAATGTAATATCGGACACTATAAAACTCTTAGAGGAAAACATAGGAAGAACACTCTGACATAAATCATAGCAAGATCTTTTCTGACCCACCTCCTAGAGTAATGGAAATAAAAACAAAAATATAGAAATGGGACCTAGTGATACTTAAAAGCTTTTGCACAACAAAAGAAACTATAAACAAGATGAAAAGACAACCCTCAAAATGGGAGAAAATATTTGCAAATGAATAAACAGACAAAGGATTAATCTCCAAAATATATAAACAGCTTATGCAGTTCAATATCAAAAAAACAAACAACCCAATCCAAAAATTGGCAGAAGAGCTAAATAGACATTTCTCCAAAGAAGACATACAGATGGCCAAGAAGCACATGAAAAGCTGCTCAACATCACTAATTATTGGAGTATGCAAATCAAAATTACAATGAGGTATCACCTCCTACGGGTTAGAATGGGCATCATCAGAAAATCTACAAACAATAAATGCTGGATAGGGTGTGGAGGAAAGGGAACACTTTTGCACTGTTGGTGGGAATATAAATTAATACAGCCACTATAGAGAACAGCATGGAGGTTTCTTAAAAAAATAATAGAATTACCATATGACTCAGCAATCTCCCTACTGGGCATATACCCAGAGAAAACCATAATTCAAAAAGACAGATACACCCCAATGTTCATTGCAGCACTATTTACAATAGGCAGGTCATGGAAGCAACTTAAATGTCCATCGGCGGATGAAAGGATAAAGAAGATATGATATATATAGACAATGGAATATTATTCAGGCTTAAAAAGGAATGAAACTGGGTCATTTGTAGAGATGTGGATGGACCTAGAGACTGTCATACAGAGTGAAGTAAGTCAGAAAGAGAAAAACAAATATCATATATTAATACATATATGTGGGATCTACCAAAATGGTAGAGATGAACTGGTTTGCAAGGCAGAAATAGAGACACAGATGTAGAGAACAAACGTATGGACACCAAGGGGGGAAAGTGGTGGGCATGGGGGTTGAGATGAATTGGGAGATTGAGATTGACATATATGTACTAATATGTATGAAATAGATAAATAAGAACCTGCTGCATAGCACAGGGAACTCCACTTCACTGTACAGTTGAAACTAGCACAGCATTGTAATACACTATTCCCCAATTAAAATAAACTTTTTTTAAAAATCCACATCCAACTAAAATAAATAAATAAATAACCCATCTCCCAGCTTCTGAGTAGTGGGCAAGAGCTTTCAAAGGAAAGCTTCTGTTTTTTCTCTGTAGGTTGCCAGATTGGTAGGAACAGAAGTCACATTTCTAGTGACTACAGAGGAAATTAGTGAGCAGGGTCTAGGAAGTAGTCATTAAAATGGTTTTCATTGAATGGAATTAGCCCAATATTAGCATTAGGAGCAATAGAGTGTTGCAACATCCAGACTTTGAGTTGCCATCAGTTATTTCCATTATCCATAGGAAGAGCAGTAGGCTCTGTTTATATCAGAGTTTCTACATGAAATGTTTGTATTTTAAATTTGTCATATTTTGATATTGTGAAGACACTATGATCAACAGATAGAGTATATTTTTAAGGAATAAACCCTACTGGACCCTTTCAAAAGATTTTGAAATTTTGGTGGATGATCCAAACCCAGCTGTCTTTATTAGGAATATACAAGAGCTTGAAGCAGCCTATACAAAATATAAAGAAATGATGGGATTACTTGAAAGACAAACCTGGCTTCTTTTTCAAGAGTTAATATATCCACCTCACATCAGTTAGAATAGGCATCATCAGAAAATCTAGAAACAACAAATGCTGGAGAGGGTGTGGAGAAAAGGGAACCCTTTGCAATGTTGGTGGGAATGTAAATTGAGAACAGCATGCAGCTTCCTTAAAAAACTAAAAATAGAATTACCATATGACCCAGCAATCCCACTACTGGGCATATACCCAGAGAAAACCGTAATTCAAAAAGACACATGCACCCCAATATTCACTGCAGCACAATTACATTAGCCAGGTCATGGAAGCAACCTAAATGCCCATCGACAGACAAATGGATAAAGAAGATATGATACATATACACAATGAGCTATTACTCAGTCATAAACAGGAACAAAATTGGGTCGTTTGTAGGGACGTGGATGGACCTAGAGACTGTCATACAGAGTGAATTAAGTCAGAAAGAGAAAAACAAACATCGTATATTAATGCATATGTATGGAATCTAGAAAAATGGTGCAGATTAACTTGTTCGCAAGGCAGAAATAGAGACACAGATGTAGAGAAAAAATGTATGGACACCAAGGGGGGAAAGTGTGTGTGGGGGGTGGTGGGATGAATTGGGAGATTGGGATTGATATATATACACTAGTATGTATAAAATAGATAACTAATAAGAACCTGCTGTATAAAAAATAAATAAAATAAATAAATAAAATAAATAAAAATAAAGGAAAGCTTCAAGGATGTGCAGGTGAGAGCTACATGCAGAACAGCACAGTCGGCTCTGACAATCATCTTGAAACTGGTCTGGTCAGTGTCATCTTGATTGTTTTAAGCACAGTTAATCTTCAATTCCAGGGTCAATTTGTTCCCATTTTCTTGAGGCCAGTTCCTGGAACTGTGCAAACCATAGATTCAGTACTGCTCAAGATGGAGCAGTTTATGTCATGGCTACAATCTGGTCATCATGCAGTTAGCCTTTTCCCTCTAGCAGTGGTTATGGTACCTGCAAAGCAACACAGGAATGTGTCTCAGATACTGTTATCTATGTACTTCAGGGAGAAACTAGAGATTCTGTGACTGCTATATGACTGATTTACAGTGTAAATTGTAACCAGTTCTTCTGGCCCAACTGCTATTTTTTCACTACATGTCTACATCCTTTCAATCATTAATTCTTGAGTCAGGCTTTTGTGACTCAGGAGAGGCCCCTAGAAGACTAAAGCCTTTTTCTGCAAACAAGAAACTGGGAACATGGAAGGGCTTTCGTACCAGGGAGGGCCCAGCAGGGTCCTGCTCAATTTCAGCAACATTTTAAATTATTCTTAGAGATTACCTTGAATTTCACTGGGACATTTGAGAGTGTAGTGCCATCACAGATCAAGTGGTTTGAGGCAAGAAAGCATGAGACGAGTTTTGGAAACAGCAATCCCCTTAACAGCTGTGTTAAGGAAAGGTGGGAGCTCAGATGGGAATTCTAGGTGGTGTCAGCTTGTGCAGGATTTTTAAACAGTTCATATCTTCTCTCCTTCTTCAAGTGCTTCAATTATTCTCACTCATAAATCCTAGCATACCACTCCCTGCTTTAGGTTAAGCCAGGGATGTGACTGGCTGCACATGTGGCCACTTCTGCCTCTCATAGCAGACATCTCTAATCAATATCCACACTCTTTCCAGTCAAGCCAAAACTCAGCCTCAGTGCTCTCAATTCACTATTGATTTTGAAGGGATGAAATGCAGCTGCTTTCCCAGACCTAATCGTATGTTTACAGGATCTTAGCCCTTAATGGGACCTTAGAGGAAATTTTAGCCAATCGCATCATATTGGAGAACAAAAAAGTTGAGGCCCAGACAAGTTAAGGGATGTGCCCAACATCTCACAGGCAGTGAGGAGCAAGTATCAGTAGTGCTATCTCTTTACTCCCTTGGCTCCTTCCCTATGTCTCTAAGGACACTGTGTCACATCCAAGGAGAAGGTGACTAGTACTTTGGTACCACTCGACTCCCAAGAGGCAACATTGTCACTCTTCCCAGAGATGGATGCTTTGCCAACGCACCCCCTCCCCTTCCACAGCCAGTCTTCAACTTCCACAGGTGAGTGCATTGGTGTTCCATTGGAACTAGCCTCTCACCAGGTCTTTATTTCCCCCTTTACATAACTCCTAGGACAGTGGAGGGTCTTCTAGAAACATATCATAGGGGGACAAAGGGTGGAAGGAGGAGATAAACTAATCACACTTTTCTCGAGACTCATCCTCTCACTCTTCTCTCTCCATGGGACTGCTTTTAATACTATGATACAGAACATCTCACATTAGGATCTGAGCATCTTATTTCCAAACCGATAAATTAAAGGGGGAAATGATTCATGTTGCAAATGGATTTCCCACATTAGAAAAAAAGGCCACAAGTTTTCTTTAAGTAGCATCTTCTAAAGTGTTTGTTGACAGATTGTTAAGTAATTAGCTGTGGTAAGCTCGAAACTGAAATGTTCTAAGCCATGACTGCTGGTTAAGTATCAAGCAGAAATTAAGATAAAGCAAATATCACATGATTATGACTTTTTTATGCTATTTTTTTTACATCTTTATTGGAGTATAATTGCTTTACAATGGTGTGTTAGTTTCTGCTTTATAACAAAGTGAATCAGCTATACATATACATATGTTCCCATATCTCTTCCCTCTTGTGTCTCCCTCCCTCCCACTCTCCCTATCCCACCCCTCCAGACGGTCACAAAGCACCGAGCTGATTTTTACAATAGGGTGCAATTTGCTCGGTTTTAAGTTTTTATTTTACTGGATTAGCAGCTAAAATACAGGAATGCTGGCAGCCCCAAACCTCCTCTGTCCTCTATACAAGGACAGTCCTCCCCTCCTAAAAGCCTCTCATGAGTAACCCAGAGCTCTCCTTTTGGATTTACTTTGTTTCATTCCTGGAAATAATGTGATAAATATGTTCCATGTGTCTCCAGATGGAGCCATCAACAACCCTTCTTTTCCCCCAAAGCCTAGAGAAAAAAGCGCCCTCACGAAAATGTGTCTAGATGGAGAGTCAGATGATTAGCATTGTCTCTGGCATGGTCCCCTCCCAGTGTCATGTCTCTGCTGCCTGGTCACCCCATTGTTTGTCTGCAAGGGGGGCTGGGGTTTCTCAAGCTTTGACTCACCTTCAGAAATGAGTCTTGCCTGTGCCCTCCCCTCCCTGATGGAGTCACAGGAGCATACCCGCTCTCAGGTGTCTGCTCCATAGAGAGGCAAGATGCAGAGCCTGGCTTCCTGATTTCAATACATTATGGTCCTTTGAAATGAGAGAACAGATGCAGGACTCATGATCGACCAGGCAACAGTCCCATGGCCAGGCTGGGGAGATGCGGGTGGGAGCAGGCACTACAGAGTCGGCATTCCACATAGCTTCTCAGGGCCCACCTCACCTGGAGAAGTTGTTTACATGAGGGTGATCTGAGGGGTGCCAGGAAGTCTCCCCTCCTTTGAAAGAACAATCCAATCCCCCAGCCATTTAGGGTGCCTGGCAACAAGCCATTACAGATTTCAGAGACTTGGTTGGGCCATCCTTTCTGGATTCCAGATCCAGCTACCATCAGAGCCACATTTTTCTCATCTATAACATTAATAATACAGTTAGCTTTCTTCATAGAGAATGGTGAAAACTGTATACAGAGGTGCTTTATAAGGTTTAATGACTAATAAAAATGCACCTGTGCCTGGCAGTGTCAGGGAGAGGGATGAGTTAGGGTCTCAGAGGAAGAAGGGTGGACAGGCTTGGTGGGAAAGAGAGCCTGGTGTGTGCCAGGGAGGAAGAAGTATACGGTAATGGTACAAGAGGTGGAGACAACCAGAACCAGCTTCCTAATTTTGTCATTAATGTAGCCCCTGGTAGAAAGCAACCCAGTGACACAGGCACTTCAGCTGACTGAAAATTGCTATGAAGTCAGAAGATCTGTGATCCAACTCTGGCTTTGACATTAACCCTGTGTGACCTTGGGTCAAGCATGTCCTCATTCCAAGTCTCAGTTTCTCCCTCTATAAAATGAGGATATTGTGGCCAAGAGGGAAGTTGAGTGCCAGAGTTTTGAAAAGTTTAACGTGTTAGATGCATATGAGCTTGAATGACTCTTGGAGATTTATGACCTAGAGGACACTGCCACCTCAACTCCAGCCATGTTCTCTATAAAGGCCACCCCTGGAGTACCCTCTGAGATGACAACTGTGTTATAAGACAAGGTTGATCACTAGATAGTGTTCTCCAAACTAAGCAGGAGTTGTTGATGGACAAAGTAAGAGGCCAATGAGCAGACTGGGAAAAATAAAAAGTAACGTGTATTCCAGAGAAGCTGTGCGGGTGACAGACAGGTGGCACAATCCACCCCATCGCGAGCAGCACACGTACACTGATGCCTTCTATGTGCCAGGCACGGGAGAACACCTTGATCTGTGCCCACGCCAAATCCATCCTGTCCCATGCTTCCCTTTCGGAGAATTTGCATCAGGATGAGCATACTGGAGTGGGAACAGGGGAGAGGGGCATAGGTGGAGAAGGTGTTTGTCTTGAAGATGGAATGCAGGACCTGGAATCTGGAACACAGAATGTTACATTCTTAAAGTTGCCAGGCTTGGGAAGAGGTGGAGGAGGAGGCCCGGCCTGCACAAGAAATTAAGGAAAGGATTACCTTTTAAGTGAGGCTAACCCTGAAAAATGATCATTGTTCAGTCTATAGATGACAGGAAGCTCAGAAAAGATCATTAGTCATGGTACCCACCCAATGACAGTCACTTGTCCATGGTGGGGACGCTGACAATTTTACTGTGATGCAGTGGAAACGAGCCCTGAGCCAGGCCCCTCACCAGCTCCACCACTGCTAGCTACATGTTGTTGAGCAAGTCAGTGAACGTCTTTGGATCTAAATTTTTAGACTATAAAATCAGATTTGCACGACCTGACAGAATTGCCATGATGCTTAAATAAGACAAGAGGTATGGAAAATGCTCTGAAGGTTCTTTTAGGTATTTCTATCACTTCTCAGGCAGTCTTACGCTTTGCTCTGATAATGATAGAAATCAGTGCATCAGTGGCCTCTAGTCAGCTGGATCCTGAGGTTTGGGACAGTGGTCCAAAAATGAACCAGTCTCCCAGAATACCGTGTTTCCCTACCCCAGGGGCTAGGAGGTCAAGTGGAGGGAGGATCAGGGCTCCTTCCTCCCATCTGAATAACTCCTTGAGTAAAGTTGGCAGATTTAGCAAATCAGAATACAGCCTGCCCAGTTACATTTGAATTTCAGATAAACAACAAGAAATTTTTTAGTATGCCTCCTGCAGTATTTGGGACATACTTATACTGAAAATTCTGTTTATCTGAAATTCAAATTTAGCTAGTTGCCCTATATTTTATCTGGAAACTCTACCACAGAGACCAAATTCTATCCCACCCTCTTTCACCACCATTAATACCCTATTTTTGTTGGAAGTGCTCCCAACCCATATTCCTTCCCCATTTTCCTCTTCCTTCCCCCATGTTTCTTATAACTCTCAGTCTACAAACAGAGCTTCAGATATGTTCTATTTTTAAAAGACTTTGAGTCCTTGAGTTTGAGCAGACACCTAGGTGGATGAAGTCAGCTCAGGTAGTCAGGGACCCAGATTGCTGGAATATCTGGTGGGTGGTTTTCATCAAAACAGGCCAGGAAAGCAAGTCATGGAGGAAGTGCAGGTAGGAGAAGTGGGTGAGGAATTCCCTGGAAGGTGATAGTGAGGGCTATGTCAGGTGCCTGGGGCAGGTTGGGGCCCCTTAAAAGGCTCCCAGGAGTAGTTGATGCGGGCCTGTGTTCAGCTGCCTCTCCTAGGGTCCGGCTTGCACCTCTGGTAAGTGGTAATGGATTCGTCCTCCTGGGATCTGCTGGGTCCTTTCCTCCTGCTTGAACTGTCTTGAGCCACTAGGCCAAGCTCCTTTCCTATTCTTGGGTAAACAGAGAAGTAACGTAAGCCTCATGACAATTAAGGAAATGTCACACTAATTGTTAGTTAGGAAATTCAATCTCTGTTCCTTACCAATGTTAGGTCTAATTTCCTGATTCTGGGTTTGATTCCCTGGCAAGAGGATTTTCCTCATTGAGGGGAGATATTCAGAGCTGCAGCATTTTGTAGCCTCCTCCAAAACTTTCTCATGCCCTTTCTGTCTTTTCAACCCTACTAGCAAGCTCTCTCAAACTTTGCTTTTAGATTTACAGAAACTGGTATATTGAATATTGTATTTTATGCTATGCAGCTCCCATGCCTCTCTATCATGATTGCCACCTGGGAACTATACTTCCCATTTATAGGCATGAGCTTAGAAGATCAGGAACGCGCCTACAAAGAAAACCAGGGATGCATGTCAGAGCTGGGAAGACCTCAGAGACCTTCCAGATAAGTATCCTCCAAACAAAGGCATGGAGGTCCAGAAGAGGCAGATTTCCCAGAGATGAGCCTGGCCGGTGAGTGGCAGGGTTGGATCTAGAACCCACACCTATGCCTTTTTGGCCAATGCTCTTTCCTCTTGGTGAAACATCCTCCTATAATCCCTTACCTCCAGTGATCTCTTTGGTCTTCAATTCCCCCATTTTCCATGGAGGGCTAGAACCACTATCCCTCAAATACATTAAATGACTTACCTTTGCATCCCATAGTAAGTGAGGGTTAGAGCCAGGATTAGAATTCAGGCCTCTGAGTTTCCAGAACAGGTTTACTCCAGCCCCATCACTTACACACCATGATTCTTCCCTCTAAGACAGAATCTGCTCCTGCCCTCTTCCTCATGCCTTTCCATCCTTACCCACAATCATTGTCTGAACTTCCCAAGGTAGACAGTTGGCATTGCCAACCCATCAGAGAAGATCTCATGTCTTGATCTAGTAAAATATCTGGGCCACCTTTTAATCCTCAGCTTAGCACCCCAACTTATTTCCTGTTAAATCTAAGAAATAAATTACGTATTCAATTGGGTCAGGAGTCTACAGGAAGATGAAGGAAGATAGGAAATCAGGGCAGCAGAGACAAAGGAAGAAAGACAGGAAGATTGCAATGGGTGTGTGTGAGTCAATCCATTAGTCAACTTGAAGCTATTAATCACTTACCACACCCTCGGCTGGTGGAGAAAACACTCTTCAGTAGTCAGAAGGGAGAAAAGATGCAGGGATCTGGTCTCATCGTGGCCTTGCCTGGGTTTCTTCCAGGCTCACCTGTTCCTGAAGCAATGTCTTCCAGGCAGCAGTAGCAGCAGCAGCAGCAACAGCAGCAGTGCCCACCTCAGATGGCCCAGCAGCAGCAGGTGAAGCAGCTCTGTCAGCCACCCCCTGTCAAATGTCAGGAGACATGTGTACCCAAAACCAGGGATCCGTATGCTCCTCAGGCCAAGAAACAATGCCCACCCAAGGGCACACCCATACCAGCCCAGCAGAAGTGTTCCTCAGCCCAGCAAGCTGCCAAGAGTAAACAGAAGTAAGGATGGACCAAGATACACCTGTCTGCCATCCAGGCTACCAGATGCAGCTTTATTTTCCTCCTGCTTCTCCTCCCTCCACCCCCAGCTCCAGGATTTGCTCTCCTCTCCCACCTCCTCTTACCCAGGGTCCAATGAAGCATTGTCAGGATTTCTTCCCACTGAGCCACTTATCCCACACACCCTCTTGCTCCCAGTGTTCTTCTCTACCCCACTCTTTTGCTATCCTAGGTGAACATGAGTGAGACCTCAGCCTCTCCAGCCTCTAGTTTGGCCACAGCTATGGCCCCATCCATGTCCCAAAGCAAGAAAATAATCTGGGTTTCTTCTGGTCTTCCACCTTGACTCATGGGGACACCAGAGGCTAAAGCACAGGTTCTGCCTCATTCCCTACCCCACCTCCCCATCCTGAGCTTCCCTCCTATTTCTTCCTCTAATAAATCTGTGCTTCATGTCATTGTCTGTGTTCTGGCCCCAGTCTGCAATGCATTCATTGGTTCAGAGGGGATATTTGGGGGAAGTGAGTATGTGAGTACACACATGCTCATCAGTGCATCCTCAGGGGCATAGTTGCTCTCTAGTAAATAATGAAGGATGTCAGATCCTGACACATCTCGGGTAAAGGATGGGGAGAGAAAGCCCAGGGACTAGTTGGCAAGAGTTTGGGAGACTCTTGCCAGCTAATTGTATTTAAGGAAAGACAAATGGTGGAAAATTTTGCTCCTACAATTAGAAACCTCCAGCCTACTTGATGATGTGGTTTTTGCCTGTTGGAAGTTGTCATTCTGAAAAAGCAGACAAAACATATATAAATGACATGAGTACAACAAAGCCCTTCTATGAACATGTGCAAATGAATTTTTCATGCATTTCTTTATTTATTGTCCATTCATTTATTAATTAACTCACATTAATTCATTCACTCACCCATCTAATATTTAGCAGGTTCTAGCATGAGAATAGTTTTCCATTCTGCCTATAAATTGGCTAGATATAGTATATGCTCAATAAATGACTGGTCTTATTGGTCTTATTATCATTGTTTACATCTGGGGAATGTTGTTCCAAAACATTAGCCTAAGGACACTCCTCTGCTTAGAGAGTGTCCATATGGAAGTCTCTTTACTGGCTCAGGAATCCATGCTAATTGTAAATTGTCTCTTTCCCAGCCTGGCGAGCACTCTGAACCAGGAAAGAAGAGATGTGGGCTCTAGTTTCAGCTCTGCCGCTAAATAGATCTATCATCTCGAGCAAGTCCCTTAACCTCAGTCCTTTGTCCGTAAAATGAAAAGTTGGGCTGTATGCCTTTTTCCTGACCTAAAATTAGATGGATCCATGAATTGGGGGAGGCGGGCTTTTGCAATTTTTTTGTGAGTCCTGTTCCCTACCCCACCTTCTCTTCTCCCATGAGATCTACTGATCTCCTAATATGTAAGATCCATGTGTTCCAGGCAAAGCCCAGAAAATGAGAGAATGAATAAATGAAAGGTCAGACTTCATGAACAACTTCAGCCTGTATAACCAGAAAATCTGAAAAGAAGATACAACTGTGCATTTTAGGTGATTTTGAAAAATAAAGATTCATTTTGAATGGGCAGGCGAGGCAGGAAGGCAGAAAGCTATAGTTTTTAGTACTTTGGGACTCCAAAGGTTATAATTTGGCCCTCCCAGAAGCTTCTTGGAGGTGGGAAGCATGGACATCTAATCCACTGAAGGAAATCAGAATATGTAACCTTAAATATGCCTCTTTGACATAAAAATTATTTTTAGCTGAAGGCAATTAAGAAACAGCAAACACAGAAAAATTCCCCCCTTTTGGCCTAAAAGCAGGATATAAATTCTTTTACTAGAGACAGAATCTCATGAGAACAGAGATGGCACCAGAGGAATCTGCAAACCAACCTTCCTCCAATACTTCCCACCCATTTATTTACCTTCCCACAGTTTACTGCCCTTGGAAGCCTAAAATTGCTTTCTTTGGTCCTGTCATTTCTCTACAAATGTATCATTTTTTGTTGAAGATGTTATATAAGCCACAGTCTTGGGCCATGGCTTTTAGTTACTCTTTGTTTTAGAGTGACGTGCGCTGCATGCATTAATAAACTGACTTTCTCTTGTTAATCTTTTTTTTTTAAAGAATCCTAGCTAAAAACTTAAAATGGGGAGAGGTAAAGTTTTGCTTCCCCTATATCATCAAAACATCTCCGTGCCATGAGTATGATGGTGTCCAGGCAGGTGACACAGGACCATCCCCTGGCTCCAGGCCACTGGTTCCAGGAGCAGCACAGCCAAGCCAGCCTGAGCCTGTCTTTTGATGATTCCCTGAGGGAAGGTGTGGGTTCAGGGTATGTGGAAGTACTTAGCCTTCCTTGGACAGTTCTTAATTGATTACCAAGGCTCCCAATATCCTCAGGCCAAACACTCACATCTATGGACATCTAGTTGCATCAACATCGATATCTGCCCAGGTAAATTAGCGCCCACCTGTACCTCCTTCCACATGGAGGAGTTATGGGACTGGGGCTCCTTGTCTGTATTCAAGTTCTAAGAGTTGAGATATTCTGTTGGAGCAGTGATTTTCAGACCTGCTTGTCTCTGAGGATTTAAAAAAATCAACTGTTTAAATAAATCTCAAGTGGAGTCCAGATTGGGATTTTTTTTTAAAGATACAGATAATGTCAATTGCAATCAAGGTAGAAAAGACATTGGGTTTAGAGTCTAGTGTTTCCCAACTTATCTGATCAAAAAAATTCCTGATGACAATTTAGAAATACAGATCCCCAGGCTCCCCTAGCTACTTCTATTACATTAGGATGAAGAGGTTATTGCTGTATTTTTAACAAGCATCCCAAGTGATTCTTATGTTTAGGTCAGTTGGGGGAACACTCCTCACTGGGTATTGAGTCCCAGAAGCTCACAGAATGCTGCCCATTTCTCTATCAGACTTTGTATCAGCTGGGACTTCATGCTTGACATGTGGTTGTCATTCAGCAAATATGTGTTAAATAAATGGCTGACTACTTCACAAACCAAGAAAATTCTGGAATGTTCTGAGTCACTGGAGATGAGCTTCTAATAACAGATGTACTTCAGACCCTCAAGAGAAGCAATGCCCTTGATATCCAGAATCCATCTACTATGCTTTGCTCACTACAGTAGCTACTTTACATACATAATCTCATTTAAAAATGCTTTGGAAGCAAGTCTTGTCATTCCTAACTTATAGGTAAGATAAACAGATTCATTAAGACCTCAGAGTCACAGTGCTGGACTTGCATCTTGGCTCTGACACCTATTTGCCAAGTAAACTTGGGCAGGTGACATACTCTGTGCTTGAGCTTTCACATCTGTAGAATGAGTTTCATGACCAGCTCCTCGCGGTGACACTGTGGGGATTAGTGTCAGGTTCCTAGAACATAGTCTAACACTTTCTAGGCGCTAATCAAATAGGAGCTATTATTATTAAGAAACTTTCCCAATCTCACACACACACATCTAGTAAGAAGCAGAGCTAGAATTTGAACACAGGACTTTATGTTGCCAAACCTGTGACCTATAGAGACCACTCTGCACTCTAGAGGCGCTTGCTTTATGAGGTGGATCAGTGATGAGGCAGGCACAGCTGAACAAACAAGAGGGAACAAACAGCTACAAACAACAATCACCTCCAACGGGGTTTTGGATTCTCTGTCCAAAGATGTTTAGTCACGTGGTTATCACTCTGCCCCTGCAACAACCCAAGGGGCAATGAGTGATCAGTGGGGGAGCATTTATCTAGGATGTAAGTCTGAACCATCCTAGATTCCATTTCAAAAGTCAATACCCGCAATACAAAACAATATATCTATATGCATCTTTGATCATCCATACCCAGAGGAACTCTATCTCGAAAAGAAAACAGATAGGCAATTGGTCAGTTCAGCTGGGTGAGAATGTCAGGACCCAGCCAGGACTCCTTCTCTTCCTTCTCCTTCTTCTAAGAGTAGCTCTCCAGCACATAGAACATCCTGTTAGTATTGAGAAGCAATATGGCAAAGTTGTTAAGGGACTGTATCCTGGCACATCTTACCTTTATGACCTCTTGGGAGAGTTACTTAACACTTTTATGCCTCAGTTTCCTTTCCTAGGGCATGCCAAGGTCATTGCATGATCACCAGCAACTTTAACACGCCCCCATACACACTCTAACTCATATAAATCATGGACTGTGCAGTCGTTGCCACTGTCCAGTAACTCGAGATATATATAATCTAACATGTACATCTGAAAGTGTACTGGAAAAAATGAGGGGAGATAAAGGAATCACAAAGCCCAAGCATGTGGCCCCACTCAAGAAGGGCACTCTGCCCTTCAGAACGCACACACACACACACACACACACACACACACACTTAGAGAAGAAAAAGGGAAAACACACAGACAATAGGAAGAAGATTCATCAGGTTTGAAGTGAAAGAATGAGACAAACTAGCAAGAATGATTATGTACAACATTTTAAACCCATTCACCCTAATAGTATGTTTTTAATTAATTAATTTATTTTCTTTATTTTGGCTGTGATGGGTCTTTGTTGCTGCGCGTGGGCTTTCTCTAGTTGCAGAGAGTGGGGGATGCTCTTCGTTGCAGTGTGCAGGCTTCTCATTGCAGTGGCTTCTCTTGTTGTGGAGCATGGGTTCTAGGCGTGTGGGCTTCAGTAGTTGTGGCTCACGGGCTCTACAGTGCAGGCTCAGTAGTTGTGGCACAACAGCTTAGTTGTTTCACGGCATGTGGGATTTTCCCAGACCAGGGCTAGAACCATATGCCTTGCATTGGCAGGCAGATTCTTAACCACTGCGCCACCAGGGAAGCCCACCCTAATAGCATTTGAAGCATCATTTCATTTAATCATTACAACAATCTTGTGAAGCACAATTTAAAGTTCTCAAGGTAACTTGCTCAAGGTCATCCAACTAACAAGGGCGTAACAAGACTTTGAAATAATTGGGCCAGACACTAAGCCTAGGTCCTTTCTTCCTTTCTTTTCTACCTGCCTCAAGCAAGAGAAGCCAGATTTAAATTTTTATCCATCCTTTCAGGGACTGGGAAGAGAAAAGAGGGAGGGTGAGGGACTCTATACCTAGGCAGATAAGTTTCTGTATGATTCTGCTGCTAAAGAAGCTGTGAAATATTATTTACAATAGCCAAGACATGGAAGCAACCTAATGTCCATAGACAGAGAAGTGGATAAAAAGATGTGGTGCATATATACAATGGAATATTACTCAGCCATTGAAAAATGAAATAATGCCATTTGCAGCAACATGGATGGACCTAGAGCTTCTCAAACTGAGTGAAGTTAGTCAGAGAGAAAGACAAATATATGTTATCACTTATATGTGAACTCTAAAAAAATGGTACAAATAAACTTATTTACAAAACAGAAATAGAGTAACAAATAGAGAAAACAAACTTATAGCTACCAGGGAGGAAGTGGGGAAGGGATAAATTGGGAGGTTAGGATTGACATATGCACACTACTATATATAAAATAGATAACTAATAAGGATATACTGGGAACTCACTCAATACTCTGTAATGATGTATATAGGAACAGAATCTAAAAATGAGTGGATATATGTATATGTATAACTGATTCATTAAGCTCTAACACCTGAAACTAACACAACATTTAATTTTTTATTTTATTTTTTAAAACCTTTATTGGAGTATACTTGCTTTACAATGGTGTGTTAGTTTCTGCTTTATAACAAAGTAAATCAGTTATACATATACATATGTTCCCATATCTCTTCCCTCTTGTGTCTCCCTCCCTCCCACCATCCCTATCAAACCCCTCTAGGTGGTCACAAGCACCGAGTTGATCTCCCTGTGCTATGAGGCTGCTTCCCACTAGCTATCTGTTTTACGTTTGGTAGTGTATATATGTCCATACCATTCTCTCACTTTATCACAGCTTACCCTTGCCCCTCCCCATATCTTCATATCCATTCTTTAGTAGGTCTGTGTCTTTATTCCCGTTTTGCCCCTAGGTTCTTCATGACCTATTTTTTTTCTCTTCTTAGATTCCATATATATGTGTTAGCAAATGGTATTTGTTTTTCTCTTTCTGACTTACTTCACTCTGTATGAGACTCTAGGTCCATCCACCTCACAACAAATAACTCAATTTCGTTTCTTTTTATGGCTGAGTAATATTCCATTGTATATATGTGCCATATCTTCTTTATCCATTCATCTGTTGATGGACACTTAGGTTGCTTCCATGTCCTGGCTATTGTAAATAGAGCTGCAATGAATATTGTGGTACATGACTCTTTATGAATTATGGTTTTCTCAGGGTATATGCCCAGTAGTGGGATTGCTGGGTCGCATGGTAGTTCTATTTGTAGTTTTTTAAGGAACCTTCATACTGTTCTCCACAGTGGCTATATCAATTTACATTCCCACCAACAGTGCAAGAGAGTTCACTTTTCTTCGCACCTTATCTAGCATTTATGGTTTGTAGATTTTTTGATGATGGCCATTCTGACTGGTGTGAGATGACATCTCATTATAGTTTTGATTAGCATTTCTCTAATGATTAATGATGATGAGCATTCTTTCATATGTTTGTTGGCAATCTGTATATCTTCTTTGGACAAATCTCTATTTAGGTCTTCTGCCCATTTTTGGATTGGGTTGTTTGATTTTTTGATATTGAGCTGCATGAGCTGCTTGTAAATTTTGGAAATTAATCCTTTGTCAGTTGCTTCATTTGCAAATATTTTCTCCCATTCTGAGGGTTGTCTTTTGGTCTTGTTTATGGTTTCCTTTGCTCTGCAAAAGCTTTTAAGTTTAATTAGGTCCCATTTGCTTACTTTTGTTTTTTTTCCATTTCTCTAGAGGGTGGGTCAAAAAGGATCTTGCTGTGATTTATGTCATAGAATGTTCTGCCTATGTTTTCCTCTAAGAGTTTGATGGTGTCTGGCCTTAGGTCTTTGATCCACTTTGAGTTTATTTTTGAGTATGGTGGTAAGGAGTGTTATAATTTCATACATTTACATGTATCTGTCCAGTTTCACAACACCACTTATTGAAGAGTCTGTCTGTTCTCCACTGTATACTCTTGCCTACTTTATCAAAGATAAGGTGACCATATGTGCGTGGGTTTATCTCTGGGCTTTCTATCCTGTTCCATTGATCTATATTTCTGCTTTTGTGCCAGTACCATACTGTCTTGATTACTGTAGCTTTGTAGTATGGTCTGAAGTCAGGGAGCCTGATTCCTCCAGGTCCATTTTTCGTTCTCAAGATTGCTTTGGCTATTCGGGGTCTTTTGTGTTTCCATTCAAATTGTGAAATTTTTTGTTCTAGTTTTGTGAAAAATGCCAGTGGTAGTTTGATAGGGATTGCATTGAATCTGTAGATTGCTTTGGGTTGTAGAGTCATTTTCACAATGTTGATTCTTCCAATCCAAGAACATGGTATACCTCTCCATCTATTTGTATCATCTCTAATTTCTTTCATCAGTGTCTTATAATTTTCTGCATATAGGTCTTTTGTCTCCTTAGGTAGGTTTATTCCTAGATATTTTATTCTTTTTGTTGCAATGGAAAATGGGAGTGTTTTCTTAATTTCACTTTCAGATTTTCATCTTTAGTGTAGGGGAATTCAAGACATTTCTCTGCATTAACTTTGTATCTTGCTACTTTACCAAATTCATTGATTAGATCTAGTAGTTATCTGGCAGCATCTTTAGCATACTCTATGTATAGTATCATATCATCTGCAAACAGTGACAGCTTTACCTCTTCTTTCCTGATTTGGATTCCTTTTATTTCTTTTTCTTCTCTGATTGCTGTGGCTAAAACTTCCAAAACTAAGCTGAATAATAGTGGTGAGAGTGGGCAACCTTGTCTTGTTCCTAATCTTAGTGGGAAAGCTTTCAGTTTCTCACCATTGAGGATGATGTTGGCTGTGGGTTTGTCATATATGGCCATGATTATATTGAGGAAAGTTCCCTCTATGCCTACTTTCTGCACGGTTTTTATCATAAATGGGTGTTGAATTTTGTCAAAAGCTTTCTCTGCCTCGATTCAGATGATCATACGGTTTTTCTCCTTCAATTTGTCTGTATGGTGTATCACATTGATTGATTTGCGTATATTGAAGGATCCTTGCATTCGTGGGATAAACCCCACTTGATCATGGTGTATGATCCTTTTAATGTGCTGTTGATTCTGCTTGCTCGTATTTTGTTGAGGATTTTGCATCTATGTTCATCAGTGATATTGGCCTGTAGTTTTCTTTCTTTGTGACATCTTTGTCTGGTTTTGGTATCAGAGTGATGGTGGCCTCGTAGAAACAGTTTGGGAGTATTCCTCTCTCTGCTATATTTTGGAGGAGTTTGAGAAGGATAGGTGTTAGCTCTTCTCTAAATGTTTGATAGAATTCGCCTGTGAAGCCATCTGGTCCTGGGCTTTTGTTTTTTGGAATATTTTTAATCACAGTTTCAATGTCAGTGGTTGTGATTGGTCTGTTCATATTTTCTATTTCTTCCTGGTTCAATCTCAAAAGGTGTGCATTTCTAAGAATTTGTCCGTTTCTTCCAGCTTGTCCAATTTATTGGCATATAGTTGCTTGTAATAATCACTCATGATCCTTTGTATTTCTGCAGTGTTAGTTGTTACTTCTCCTTTTTCATTTCTAATTCTATTGATTTGAGTCTTCTCCCTTTTTTTCTTGATGAGTCTGCTTAATGGTTTATCAATTTTGTTTATCTTCTCAAAGAACCAGCTTTTAGTTTTATTGATCTTTGCTATCGTTTCCTTCATTTCTTTTTCATTTATTTCTGATCTGATTTTCATGATTTCTTTCCTTCTGCGAAAGTTGGGGTTCTTTTGTTCTTCTTTCTCAACTTGCTTTTGGTGTAAGGTTAGGTTGTTTATTTGAGATGTTTCTTGTTTCTTAAGGTAGGATTATATTGCTATAAACTTCCCTCTTAGAACTGCTTTTGCTGCATCCCATACATTTTGAGTCATTGTGTGTTCATTGTCATTTGTTTCTAGGTATTTTTTAATTTCCTTTTTGATTGCTTCAGTGATCTCCTGGTTATTAAGTAGTGTACTGCTTAGCCTCTATGTCCTTGTATTTTTCACAAATATTTTTCCTGTAATTGATATCTAGTCTCATAGCATTATGGTTGGAAAAGATACTTGATATGATTTCAGTTTTCTTAAATTTACCAAGGCTTTGTTTGTGACCCAAGATATGATCTATCCTGGAGAAATTTCCATGAGCACTTGAGAAGAATGTCTATTCTGTTGTTTTTAGATGGAATGTCCTATAAATATCAATTAAGTCCATCTAGTTTAATGTGTCATTTAAAGCTTGTGTTTCCTTATTTATTTTCATTTTGGATGATCTGTCCATTGGTGAAAGTGGGGTGTTAAAGTCCCCTACTGTGATTGTGTTACTTTCAATTTCTCCTTTTTTGGCTGTTAGTATTTGCCTTATGTATTAAGGTGCTCCTATGTTGGGTGCATAAATATTTACAATTGTTATATCTTCTTCCTGGATCGATCCCTTGGTCATTATGTAGTGTCCTTCTTTGTCTCTTCTAATAGTCTTTATTTTAAAGTCTATTGTGTCTGATATGAGTATAGCTACTCCAGCTTTCTTTTGATTTTCATTTGCATGGAATATCTTTTTCCATCCCCTCACTTTCAGGCTGTATGTGTCCCTAGGTTTGAAGCGGGTCTCCTGTAGATAGCATATATACTGGTCTTGTCTTTGTATCCATTCAGCCAGTCTATGTCTTTTGGTTGGAGCATTTAATGCATTTACATTTAAGGTAATAATCGATATGTATGCTCCTATTACCATTTTCTTAATTGTTTTGGGTTTGCTATTGTAGGTCTTTTCCTTCTCTTGTGTTTCCTGCCTGGAAAAGTTCCTTTAGCAATTGTTGGGAACCTGGTTTGGTGGTGCTGAATTCTCTTAGCTTTTGCTTGTCTGTAAAGCTTTTAATTTCTCTATCAAACCTGAATGACATCCTTGCTGGGTAGTGTAATCTTGGTTATAGGTTCCTCTTCTTCATCACTTTAAATATATCCTGCCACTCCATTCCGGCTTGAAGAGTTTCTACTGAAAGTTCAGCTGTTAACCTTACATGGATTCCCTTTTGTGTTATTTGTTGTTTTTCTCTTGCTGCTTTTAATATTTTTTCTTTGTATTTAATTTTTGATAGTTTGATTAATATGTGTTTTGGTGTGTTTCTCCTTGTATTTATCCTGTATGGATTCTCTGTGATTCCTGGACTTGATTAACTATTTCCTTTCCCATCTTAAGGAAGTTTTCAACTATAATCTCTTCCAATATTTTCTCAGTCCCTCTCTTTTTCTCTTCTTCTTCTTGGACCCCTATCATTCGAATGTTGGTGCATTTAATGTTGTCCCAGAGGTATCTTAGACTGTCCTCAGTCCTTTCCATTCTTTTTTCTTTATTCTGCTCTGCAGTAGTTATTTCCACTATGTTATCTTCCAGGTCACTTTTCCATTCTTCTGCTTCAGTTATTATGCCCTTGATCTCTTCTAGAGAATTTTTAATTTCATTTATTGTGTTGTTCATCTCTGTTTATTTGCTCTTTAGTTCTTCTAGGTCCTTGTTTAACCTTTCTTTTATTTTTTCCATTCTATTTCCAATATTTTGGATCATCTTTACTATCATTATTCTGAATTATTTTTCAGGTAGACTGCCTATTTCCTCTTCATGTGTTACGTCTGGTGGGTTTTTACCTTGCTCCTTCATATGCTGTGTGTTTTTCTGTCTTCTCATTTTGTTTAACTTACTGTGTTTGGGGTCTCCTTTTCTCAGGCTCCAGGTTCATAGTTCCCATTGTTTTTGGTGTCTGTCCCCAGTGGTTAAAGTTGGTTCAGTGGGTTGTGTAGGCTTCCTGGTTGAGGGGACTAGTGCCTGTGTTCTGGTGGATGAGGCTGGATCTTGTCTTTCTGGTAGACAGTTCCACATCTGGTGGTGTGTTTTGAGGTGTCTGTGTCCTTATTATTATTTTAGGCAGCCTCTCTGCTAATGGATGGGGTTGTCTTCCTTTCTTGTCAGTTGTTTGGCATAGGGTGTCCAGCACTGTAGCTTGTTGGTCTTTGAGTGAAGCTGGGTCTTGGCGTGAGATGGAGATCTCTGAAGGATTTTCACCATTTGATATTATGTGGAGCTGGGGGGGTTTCTTGTGGACCAGTGCCCTGAAGTTGGTTCTCCCACCTCAGAGACACAGCCCTTACACCTGGCTGCAGCACCAAGAGCCTTTCATCCACACTGCTCAGTGTAAAAGGGATAAAAAATAGAAAGAAAGAAAGAAGATAAAATAAAATAAAATAAAAGCTATTAAAATAAAAAACAATCATTAAGAAAAAAATTTTACAAAGTAAAAAATGGACAGGTAGAACCCTAGGACAAATGGTAAAAGCAAAGCTACGCTGACAAAATCACACACAGAAGCATACACATACTCACTCACAAAAAGAGAAAAAGGGAAAAATATATATATATCTTCGTTCCCAAAGTCCACCTCCTCAGTCTGGGATGATTCGTTGTCTCTTCATGTATTCCACAGATGCAGGGTACATCAAGTTGATTTTGGAGCTTTAATCCGCTGCTTCTGAGGCTGCTGGGAGAGATTTCCCTTCCTCTTCTCTGTTCGCACAGCTCCCGGGGTTCAGCTTTGGATTTGGACCAGCCTCTGCGTGTAGGTCGCCTGAGGGCGTCTGTTCTTTGCTCAGACAGGACGGGGTTCAAGGAACAGCTGATTCGGGGGCTCTGGCTCACTCAGGCTGCGGGGAGGGAGGGGTACAGATGCAGGGTGAGACTGTGGCGGCAGAGGCTGGCGTGACGTTGTAGCAGCCTGAGGCGCGCCGTGCGTTCTCCCAGGGAAGTTGTGCCTGGATCACAGGACCCTGGCATTGGCGGGCTGCACAGGCTTCCGGGAGGAGAAGTGTGGATAGTGACCTGTGCTCGCTCACAGGCTTCTTGGTGGCGGCAGCAGCAGCCTTAGCGTCTCATGCCGCCTCTGGGGTCCGGCCTGTTAGCCGCGGCTCACGCCCGTCTCTGAAACTCCTTTAAGCAGTGCTCTTAATCCCTTCTCCTCGCGCACCAGGAAACAAAGAGGCAAGAAAACCTCTTTTGCTTCTTCGGCAGTTCCAGACCTTTTCTCGGACTCCCTCCCAGCGCACTAGCCCCCTTCAGGCTGTGTTCACGCCGCCATCCCCAGTCCTCTCCCTGGGATCCGACCGAAGCCCGAGCCTCAGCTCCCAGCCCCCGCCCGCCCCGGCGGGTGAGCAGACAAGCCTCTCAGGCTGGTGAGTGTAGGTCGGCACCAATCCTCTGTGTGGGAATCTTTCCGCTTTGCCCTCTGCACCCCTGTTCCTGCACTCTCCTCTGTGGCTCCGAAGTTTTCCCCCTCTGCCACCCACAGTCTCTGCCTGCAAAGGGGCTTCCTAGTGTGTGGAAACCTTTCATCCTTCACAGCTCCCTCCCACCCGTGCAGGTCCCGTCCCTATTCTTTTGTCTGTTTTTTCTTTTGCCCTACCCATGTTCGTGGGGATTTTCTTGCTTTTTGGGAGGTCTGAGGTCTTCTGCCTGCGTTCATGGGTGTTCTATAGGAGTAGTTCCATGTGTAGATGTATTTCTGATGTATCTGTGGGGAGGAAGGTGATCTTCACGTCTTACTCTTCCGCCAACTTGAAGCTCCTCTAACAGAACATTTTAAATCAACTTCACTCCAATTTTAAAAAAAATCAGCTGTGAAGCCTGGACTGAGTTTCTTCTCTACCCCTTTTGTCTCTTGCCCCCGAGGACAGGGTTGGGTAGGGGCTCTCCAGAGCTAAGACTTCAGTGCTCTCTCCACCTCAGCATCCATGTTGGCAAACATTGCTTCTCCTGCCTGCTGTGCCAAAGTGTTTTGGAGGCTTCTATACACCTGGGATCTGGTGTTTCTTCTTTTTCTCCTCCTCTTTTTCAGATGGGGGACAATGTGTGTTATAGAGACTTTGTTTTCCTTTACCCATCCTAGCCTGAAATGTGCAGCCAACATTCTGGTCTCCTGAGCTCCTCACAGTGGTGCAGGGGGAGGGTGACAGTAAAGCTCTCACTTGTTTCCAGATGTTACCATATATTAAATATGGGTTCCTATGGTAAAATGACTGGCTTTTGAATTCAGCGTGGCAGTCTCTGCATGCTCTGGGCCTTGGAGAAGTAAAGGAGGAGGGAGTGTCCTAAGTCAGAAAAGGAAGGGCATGACCACTGTGTTCATAGACTCAAGGGTCCCTCTTCCCAGCTCTGTACATGAGTGATGAACCTCAGGCACACTCAGAGCTAGTGGAGGGAAGATTCCCCCTACTGGCCCAGAGGGGAGCCAGGTTTTGACTGGGGAAGAGCAGCAGCCTCCTGTGTTTTAACAAAAGGGGATTCTGTGAAAGGTTGAGAAATTCTGGGAGATGTACTTACCATCAGAAGCCACCCAGTTTCCCCTTTCTTTATGTGAGGAGTTTGTGGTGCCAGATTCACCAGCTAACCCAACCCTGATGGTGAAGAAACAGAGTTTCTCTGAAAGGGAGAGCATACTTAACACCACCCATTGGGTGAGATTCAGATGAACAAACGGGGAGAATGATGTCAGGGGTCAAGGGAAAATTCCAGAGTCGGGATCCAGAACAGTGTGGGGTGCGGTACAGGAAGCACAAGTCGAGGCAGGCAGGAGAGTCTGGCCAGGGCGAGGTAGTGCATGACAGGAAAATTCCTTTACATCCAGGGCCAAGGCCCAGAGAGGGCACAGAGTACTCCAGCTTCAGAGCTAAGTTCAGATCCTACAGAGCCTGAGACAAGCTGGGTGATACCACAGGACAGAGAGGAGGAAGCAGGTTCCTTGAGCCTGAGAATCCTACCAGATGCAGCAGCAGGTTCTGCCCAGAGCTGCCTCTCTCAGGGGCTTTTGAGAGGGAGTTTGGGTGAAGAGAGGGACCTGGTTCAAGCCCAGAGGGGAGCTAAGTTGAGGCAAGAGGCTTGAAGCTCAGCTGTGGTCATGGTGCTAGTAGTCCAGAGGGAGGCGAGTCATTAAATTGACTGACAATGAACATTGAGTGGAGAAGGCAACAGAAGCTATCTGTCCTTTGCTGAGCCCTTACACTTCCTCTGAAGTCCTCCCAAAAGAGAGAGACTTCTCAGAAATCAAATAATGTCGTTCATTCACCCATTCATTCATTCATTCATTCATTTAGTCATTCAGTCATTCTACAATCACCAAGCACTGAGCAGCTACTATATACCAGGCACCATGTAAGGATGGATGTGGACCAATGGCTATAGGGACACAGTGGGAGGCTTATCCAGGAATCAAACTCATAAGAGGTGACCATCTGTGGAACCAGCAGGTGCTCTATAAACATTTAGGTATGTGTCTGGGAGCAGGGGAAGGAGGAACTATCCATACACCTGGGTTTTAAGGGTGATTAGGATTTTCCAAAGCCACACCTAGTAACATATTGTGCTTTGAGGACAACTCTGAAGCAGTGACTTCAGTTTCATGTTGCTGATCAGAGGAAAATGTCAGTGTAAGGACTCAGGGGATCCCTATTCTTATGTCCCCAGAAAAGTCCATGGCAATGAGACTCTTCAGGATCCAACCATCATGGAGGGAATGTGTACCTGGGCAGGTGCTCAGAGGCTACTCACCTTCTGCCATCCTGAACGCTATTACTGCTCAGGGTACCAAGGCTCTGTCAGTATGCCACCTTGGACCCCCTCCAGAGTGAAAGCAATCTGGTTCGAAACAAGCATTTTAGCATTTCAGCCTTTCCCTTCCTCTCTCAGACCCTTGTCCACTGAGTGATGATAAACTAAATGAGTCCTTTACTTCCATGTATGCTAACTCATGCCCCCTCCTATTTTCAGCAGTGCTGGAAATACCTTCTGTTTATCCCCAGAGCCACTTCAAACATTAAGCAGCTTTATTCTTACTTAAGGGGATTCATCTTAGCAAAATATTAAGGGCTCACCCAAAAGGCAGGGCTCTTTCTCACCTCACATTGCCACTTACACAATGCTTTCCCAGGCCTGTGAGCGGGTCGAGCTCCAAGCCAGGAAGGCTGAGCTGTCCCTTTCCACCTTTAATCATTTTCCTGCCTGGACTTAATTTCCTCTCTAGGCATTAGGAGCAACGGTGGGTTAGGACAAAGGTGAACATAGGATTTCTGTGTAGAAATCCTTTTCTCATGGTGTCTATTGTTTGATTTTGGGTGAGTTATTTCACCTCTCGTGTCCTCAAACTCAGTTATCATTTGAGGAGTGTGGACTGAGCAAGAGTCTCTGAGATCCATCAAACTAGTGACTGTGAACTAGGCTGCGTACCTTGCCCTAGGGAGTTCCTTCTCTGCTGAGGGGAAGGGGTCTTCGTACTGGGATAGCTCCTAGAATGAGATATGACTGGTGTATATTAAGGACTTGATTAATGTTTGTTGAATGAATGAGGATACAAATATTACCATGGGAACACCACTGAGCAGACACAGCTCTGATGCTCAGAAAGCTCTCAAAATATACAGAGCGAGAGAGAGGAGAAAAACATTGCAGCCAGCAAGATCCTCAGGTGTTGGGTCTGGAATTGGAAGTGGGCAAGAGGTGGGGGAGGATTCATCCATAAGGGCTCCATGGATGGGCTTCGGGTGAAGGTGGTTAGAAAAGCCTTGTAGGTTTTCAGGTGGGGGTGAGGAGAGAGGGTTGTGTTAGGAAAGAGGGAAGGGCCATGACCAGAAGGCTGGGTGGAGTGGAGGGAAAGTTTATCCCAGAAGAGGAATTAGCTCTTGAAAATCTCTGAAGAAGGAGAGGGGTGAGGGTGAGGTTGGTGAAAACAAAGCAGGTTTACCCAGATTAGCAACCAGTCAGAGAGGGGTGGGATTGGTGGGGGAGTGATAATTAAGTAATTCCAAATGTGTGTTGTTCAGTGGAATTAGGAGAAAGATGGCAGGAATTGATATAAGGGCCTAGGATATTCCAGACAAGGAGTCTATAACCAGTCAGTTCCATGATCTCTAGTGCCTGCCTTTATAAGGCAGACAACTCGTGCCCACCTCAGTTCCTCTGCTCCCCTTCCCTTCCCACTTATTCATGTGCTCAAATGTATTCATTCCACAGAACTTGAGGAACAACCATCTCAAGGAAAAAAAGAGCAGGAAGGTGGTAATACCACAAAAGCACTCAGCTCTCCCTCCAGAGTTAACTCATTAAACCCTCCAGGAACACTATGGCTCACCTCTCCCCCAACACAAGCCCTATATTTGGGTCTAAGGGGGAGGGTGGCAGTGGGAATCAGGCCCTGGCGACATCATTGTCAGACAGCCAAGTGGGTGGTTTTCATCAAAAAAGCTGAGCCAGCTGGTAATTGGAGGAATAGGGTGAATCATGTTTGACAGGTAAGGAATGAAAACAGAGGGGCCCTGGGTGATGGTATTTCCTTGAGGCAGAGCTCATTCATTGCATAAAAAGCTTGTGGGCTGTTGACTTCACATCAGACAGTAGCAACCAGACAACCAATTCTTCTCTGTGTACCAGGTGAGTCTCTGATTGGAATTCATTTGAAATTTTTATTTTTTCACTGTTGGAAAATGGACAAAGGCAAAGATGAATTAAGAGTCATTAATAATTAATAATACCCTGAAGCAGGGTATTAATTGGAGAGAGAGAATATTGGGGCATCTTTATTTTAAATGAAATACAGTTTGGGCTTGAAGGGACCTTAGAGCTGGTGAAGCCAGCCACCTCAGTGGACAGCTGTGGAACTAGGGGTCAGGGAAGGGGACAGATCTGTGCAAGTTCCCATAGTAAATCAGTAACAGTGTTACAACTGGAACTCAGACTCAGGAAACACTCAGCAACACCATTATTCTCTCTGTTTATGATAACTTATTATAAAAATTTTAATTCATAAGATGGACCTCCACTCAACATTTATTATATTTAAGGTATGATGCTAAGCACTGTGGAGGAATCAGATGGTCACAGAACTTATCAACAAACTTACAACCTAGCAGGGAAGATAATGCATGTACACACACATAGATGAAATGCAAAGTAGATAAGACAGGTGTGGGGGGTGAAGGGAAGGGTGGTGGCAGTTTGTGGGAGCTCTGCTCAAGAAAAGCTCCCAGTGATGGCACATGAGTGAGCTATGATGCAGGAGTATTTAGACTGAGATAGGAAGGGAAGCATTTCAGAGAGGACGGTGAATGCAAAGGCCAGAGTGAAGTCGTAGGAGCTCAGATTCACATAGAGTCATTCTATAAGTCGCAAGGTGTTCTATGTGGTACTAGGGGTGTGTATGCTGTGGTTGTTTCTACATTATCACTTTTCAAAAGACTTAATATGTGGTCTTGGGTATGTGTCAGTGAGGGATATGACATGTCTGGGAAGAAACAGAGCCAAGGAATGAGCCAATGAATCCCACTGAAACGGAGCAGAACGAATTGTCTTTAAGCTCCTCTTGAAACGACCCCGAAATTTCAAAGCATATTTTAACTCTCATGTATAGCTAAGGGGGAGGAGAGGCTCTCTCATCTAAAGGGAACTAAAATGAAACCTTTTTGGTATTTAACTTGGTTTCTTCTCTGTTTAATCAAATCATTGAGTCAGCTTTTCTGTCTCTAGGTCTAGCCTACTTTGAAGCATGAGTTCCTACCAGCAGAAGCAGCCCTGCATCCCACCCCACGAGCCTCAGCAGCAGGAGGTGAAACAGCCCTGCCAGCCTCCACCCCAGGAACCATGTGTCCCCGAAACCAAGGAGCCATGCCACACCAAAATGCCAGAGCCCTGTCACCCCAAGGTTCCTGAGCCATGCCAACCCAAGTTTCCAGAGCCCTGTCACCCCAAAGTTCCAGAGCCCTGCCACCCCAAAGTTCCAGAGCCCTGCCACCGCAAAGTTCCAGAGCCATGTCCTTCACCAGTTATCCCGGGGCCAGCTCAGCAGAAGACCAAGCAGAAGTAATGTGGTCCACAGCCAAGCCCTTGAGGAGCCAACCACCAGATGCTGAATCTCCTCTCCCATTCTACTTCTGCATCCCATTTACAATTAACATGCTGTCACCCTGAGTCATAACCCCTCCCTCTTTGCACCCTCTAAAAAAGTTTTCCTCACACTCAGCCTGGAGGGCTCCTGAGCCTTTGAATAAGGCTGAAAGGCTCATTGGTTGAGCTAGTCTTCTGGCTGCTCAGGGCTCATCTGAAGAGGGATATTAGGGTCAGGGGAATCAAGTGAATCTTTCCTGCTCTGCCCCCATTAAATCACTTTTAACTCCATAGCTGGCTATGTGCGTCATTGGCCTACTCAGCTTTCTTCAAGTTTCTTTCACCTGAAGCAGGAACGGCACAGAGTGAGGGCTGGTTGTGAGGGCTGCAATCAGAAAGTTCCTGATCTCAGCACTAGAAACGTGTGTGTGTGTGTGATGGTTGTATTCACAGGCATTGCTGGGTTGGCAATGGGAAAGCAGGCAAGGCCATCAGAGCCTGTTACTTTGAGCAGCCTGAGCTAGAGCAGGGCTGTCTTCTTGCCCTTGAGTATATTCTTCATATCTGAGTGTAGATGGTGGCTGTTTCATGCCATCTCTGACTCTGAGTCCATGCACCCAAATCGCCTTTATTCTGTTCTTATTTCTTTATTATTATTATTCCTGTTTCAACATGATTATCTATTCTTCACTCATCCTCCCTTCCTGATGCCCCAGCACATGGAGCCAAGCCCTTAAACACTCACACTCACAGACAGAGACACACACATCTACATCCACAAACACATACCTACCCATACACTCACACACAGAGAGAGACACACACACAGATCCCCAAAATTACAAAACACACACACACACACACACACACACACACACACACTGATTCAATCAACTTAGTCTTTATTTTTTTTCTTTCACTGAATCCCCAATGTGAAGGCCCCAATGCTATAGCAGGAAGGAGAGTAGCATCCACAGTGTGTGCCCTAAGAGGAGCCTGAGAGGGTGATCTTCACCCCCTCTCCCATATGAAAATACACTCACACAAATACATGCTGACACAGAGGCACACATGCACCTTCTCTCTCTCTCCCTCTCTCTCTCCCTTTCTTTCTACACACACACACACACACACACACACAGACATACACACACACACACACACGGTACCTCTCACAGTAGAACATGAAAGTAAATGCAGCAAATAAAAAAGAGAAAGAAAATTTTAGGCAGGTTTCAGAAGGGAAAGGTGTTAATCCATATAAGACAAAAAGTCAGCATAAAGTTGAGGGAGAGCAGATCATTAAGATATATTGATGAAATACAACCTAAGTGTCCATAGATAGATGAATGGATAGAGAAGATGTGGTGTATACATATACAATGGAATATTACTCCGCCATAATAAAGAATGAAATCTTGCCATTTGCGGCAACATGGATGGACATAGAGGGCGTTATCTTGACATAAGTCACACAGAGAAAGACAAATGCTGTATTATTTCACTTATATGTGAAATCTGAAAAAAAAAAAAGAAAACAGAAAGATTCATAGATACAGAGAGCAAACTGGGGGTCGCCAAAGGGAAAGGTTTGAGGGGATAGGCAAAATATGTGAAGGAAATTAAGAGGTACAAACTTCCAGTTATAAAATAAATGTCACAGGGATGTAATGAACAGCTGAGCAAATATTGTCAATAATATTGCAATAACTTCATGGTTATTGAAGATGGTTACTAGACACTGATGATCAACTTGTAACGTATATATTAAAGTTGAATCACTATGTTGTACACCTGAAACTAATATATTGTATGTCAATTATACTTCAATTAAAAAAAATAAAGGGAAAAGTTATGAAGAACCTAGGGGCAGGACGGGAATAAAGACACAGACCTACTAGAGAATGGACTTGAGGACATGGGGAGGGGGAAAGTTAAGCTGGGATGAAGTGAGAGAGTGGAATGGACTTATATATACTACCAAATGTAAAATAGATAGCTAGTGGGAAGCAGCCGCATAGCACAGGGAGATCAGCTCGGTGCTTTGTGACCACCTAGAGGGGTGGGATAGGGAGGGTGGGAGGGAGAGAGACGCAAGAGGGAAGAGATATGGGGATATATGTGTATGTATAGCTGATTCACTTTGTTATAAAGCAGAAACTAACACACCATTGTAAAGCAATTATACTCCAATAAAGATGTTTAAAAAAAAAAAGAAGCAACGATATTGAGTTATTTGCAGTGAGGTGGATGGACCTAGAGACAGTCATACAGAGTGAAGTAAGTCAGAAAGAGAAAAACAAATACCGTATGCTAACACATATATATGGAATTTTAAAAAATGGTTCTGAAAAACCTTGGGGCAGGACAGGAATAAAGACGCAGATGTAGAGAATGGACTTGAGGACACGGGGAGGGGGAAGGGTAAGCTGGGACGAAGTGAGAGAGTAGTATTGACATATAATCACTACCGAATGTAAAATAGATAGCTAGTGGGAAGCAGCTGCATAGAACAGGGAGATCAGCTCGGTGCTTTGTGACTGCCTAGATGGGTGGGATAGGGAGGGTGGGAGAGAGACAGAAGAAGGAGGGGATATGGGGATGTATGTGTACGTATAGCTGATTCACTTTGTTATACAGCAGAAACTAACACACCACTGTAAAGCAATTGTATTCCAATAAAGGTGTTAAAAAAAAGTTGTGAAGCTCATAGTTTAATCAAGTGACCAAGACGGTATGTCTTCCAAAATTATAATTTTGCTTAAAAGTTCATATTTTATCATTGGCAATAAATGCTGTTTATTTTTCTATTGTTGTTTAACAAGTGACAACAAACTTAGCATCTTAAAATAAAGCATATTTGTTATCTCATGGCTTCCAGGGGTTAGGAGTCTGAGGCATGGTTAGCTGGGTCCTCTGCTCAGTGTCTCATAGGTTGCCATAAAGCTGTTGGGCAGGCTGTGGCCAACATCCAAGCTCATTCAGGTTGTTGGCAGGATTGATTTCCTCATGGCTCCAGCTTTTTGCTGGTTGTCCAATGGAATCCTCTCTCAGGTTCTAGAATCCACCTGCAGTTCCTTCAGGCTGTCTGAAATTCCTTGCCAAGTGAATTTCTCCAACATGGGCACATGGGCTCTTGATTCATCAAGCCTGCAAAGGGAGTGTCTAGCTCCAGTCTGCTAGTCAGAGTCACATACACGACAAAATCACAAGAGTGGTATCCCATCTCCTTTTCTGTAATCCATTGGTCAGAAGCAGGTAACAGATCACAGGTCCCCACTCAAGGGGAGGGGATTACATAAAGCATAAATGCCAGGAAGGGAACTGTTGGGGCGTCACCTTAGGGTCTGACTGCCACAAATACTGTGAGCTGTTTTCATTTAAGTGACAGGCTCCATTAATTCATCGTTGAAGAAATGTCTGCCTAATACCCAAGTCTGACTAACCACAGTTTGCTCATCAGTCATTCTTTCAAGTAAAAATTAAGTTTATGCTTCATGGAGAACAGCTAGTTCAGATCAAAATTCAGTGGCACAAAGGCTTTTTCTTGATATAATCATCATGCTTTGAAAGGCAGCAGAAGTGATTTATGTTTATTTCCTATTTTATCACATAGAATTTCAAAAAAAAGTATATACTGAAGGGTGGAGATGTATTTAAGGGATTTTCTTAAGTGGAATTGGCATTGTTATCTTCAAATGGGTGATGGGTGAAGAATGCAATGAGTACTCCTTTTCAGAGAAGGCAAGTCAGAAGATTGGACAGAGTGAGTAATTTACACAAAGAATAAGGAGTCTTGCCTCTGGTACTCTGTGGTTCTGAGACCCAAAACGTTTTGGAGACAGCCTTCCCTTTTTAAAGATATGTAAATGTCAGATATCTGCATTTAAGAAAAAACACCTTACACATAAATAACAAATTTTCAAATTTCTTTGAGAATAGGGCACACAAATGAGTAGTAAGTTGAACTTTTTTCTTTTAATAGTTTGATCTTATTTCTCAAATCCACAGAAGCTGTTTAACCCTCCTTCAACCTGACCCTTCTCCAGCATATGACAGCCCTGGGAGGCTACTTTTATTGAGATAGTAATTTGTGAGATTTTAGGTCCTCCACATCTCAAGGCTTTGTATGGTTGCCTTGCCTCAGGGGCCAATGTGGCTGGACCAAAAGTAGGAGTTGCCTTATTTTTGCAAATCTAGGCACATTATGGATAATACGCTAGACCAACAATTCTCAAAGTATGACCTGCAGGTCCCTGAGATCTTATTAGGGAGTCTGTGATGTCAAGACTGATAACAAAATAATAAGATAGTTTGTCTTTTTACTGTACTATTATTGTACAGATGGTTCAATATGAATGGGGAAAAAAGATTAAAATTCCTGGTGTTTTAGCAAGAATCAAGGCAGTGGCACCAAACTGTACTAGTAAATAATGTATGAGGTCATTTCATTCATATCTGACTTATAAACCCTACAGAGTAAGAAGTAAGAGAAGCATTCAAGTGATTGGTATAATCCACTAAGTCAGCACATGCTATTCAAGTTCTACTAAGTTTTGAAATGTGAAATCCTGTAGACATATCATCTCATGAAGGTGGTGTTACCATCATTGTGGGCCAGTAATTTCTTGAGGGGAATCCTGCTAGGTGGTGGTGGCCAAGTTATCTAGGAACAGTAGCAGGATGCTGATGGTAACAGAGATAGTGATCTTAGAACACAAGAGCATGCTCCTGGAGTGCCAGAGCCAATGCTTAGTTCACTGAGACAGCCTCAGGCCGACCCGAGGGTTTAAACTCCCACAAAAATAACTCAGGAACAGAATCTGTGTGTAGAGAAGCATGCATAAATATGCCAGTGTAGGGTCTGCACCAGACTTCCAATTGCTCAGCCATGAGCAAGATTCTGTCTCACCATGCTGCTCTTCCACATTCTGGGTCCCAAATGCTTACATTTAAATTTAAATAGCTATGTATAACTAGTGGCTACTCTAATGAACGGCCTAGATCCAGAGACAGTTCCAGATCCTCCAAAAAGGGGCCTTAGATCAATTCCAAGTTTCCTACACAGAACCATCACATGATTTCTCCGATCCAGGCACTGATTTCCATCACTGGACAGTTGTGTTTCTCTTTCTTCATTCCAAATAGAGCATGTGTTTCATGACATGTCCCAGCCTGGATCCCCCCAGAACAGAGTCTACAACAAAGTCTTATGTGCAACTAATTTCTGCTTCAGGAATGTAATCTAGGGAGGAGGAAGAAGGGATTAAGGAGGAGTGAAACTAGGCAAAAGAAAACACAAATTTGTTACAAAGCATATGTTACAAAGTAGACAACCACCAAGGACATTTCCCTGATAATTTTTTTGATTTGCATTTGCCTGTTAATTAATGATGTTGAGGATCTTTTACATACCAGTTGGCCATTTGTATGTCTTCTTTGCAGAAATGTCTGTTCAAGTTCTTTGCTTATTTTTTAATCGGGTTATTTTTTTTTTGTTTTTGTTTTGCTGTTGAATTGTAGGAATTCCTTATATATTTTGGAAATTAACCCCTTATCAGACATATGGTTTCTATTCTGTAGGTTGCTTTTTCACTCTGTTGATCATTTCCTTTACTGTGCAGAAGCTTTTTAGTTTGGTATGGTTTCAAGTGACTACTTTTGCTTTTGTTGCCTGTGCTTTTGGTTTCATATCCATGAAATCGTTGTCAATACCAGTGTCACAAATGTTTTCCCCTATGTTTTCTTTGTAGGAGTTTTATAGTTTGAGGTCTTACATTTAAGTCTTTAATTGATTTTGAGCTGATTCTTGTAAATGGTGGAAGGTAAGGGTCCAAATCTTTTTTTTTGCATGTGAATGGCCAGTTTTCCAAACACCATTTGCTGAAGAGACTATTCTTTCTGCATTATGTATTCTTACCACCTTTGTCAAAGATTGGTTGATGGTATACATGTGAATTTATTTCTGGGCTCTCTATTCTATACCATTGGTCTGTAAGTCTGTCTTTATGCCAGTATGATACTATGTATAGTAACATGTCATCTGCAAACAGTGACAGTTTAACTTCTTTTGCAATTTGGATTCCTTTTATTTCTTTTTCTTCTCTGATTGCCAAAGCTAGGAATTCCAAAACTATGTTGAATGAAAGTGGCGAGAGTGGACATCCTTGTCTTGCTCCTGACCTTAAAGGAAATACTTTCAGCCTTTCACCGTTGAGTATGATGTTAGCTGTAGTTTTATCGTATATGACCTTTATTATGTTCAAGTATGTTCTCTCTATGCCCACTTTCTGGAGAGCTTTTATCATAACTGGGTGCTGAATTTTTTCAAAAGCTTTTTCTGCATCTTTTGAGATTATCCTATGGTTTTTATTCTTCAATTTGTTGATGTGGTGTATCATACTGATTGATTTGCAGATGTTAAAAAATCCTTGCAACCCTGGGATAAATCCCACTTGATCATGGAGTATTATCCTTTTAATGTATTGTTGGATTCAGATTGTGAGTACTTTGTTGAGGATTTTTGCATCTATGTTCATCAGTGATATTGGCCTGTAATTTTCTTTTTTGTGGTACCTTTGTCTGGTTTTGGTATCAGGGTGATGATAGCCTCAGAATGAGTTTGGGAGTTTTCCTTCCTTTACAATATTTTTGAACAGTTTCAGAAGGATGAGAGTTAGCTCTTCTCTAAATGTTTGATAGAATTTGCCTGTGAAGCCATCAGGTCCTGGACTCTTGTTTGTTGGGAAATGTTTTAAATCATAGATTCAATTACAGTACTTATGATTTTTCTGTTCACATTTTCTATTTCTTCCTGGTTCCATCTTGGAAGATTGTACCTTTCTAAGAATTTGTCCATTTCTTCCAGGTTGCTCATTTTTTTATCATACAGTTGTTTGTAGTAGTGTCTTTTGATCCTTTGTATTTCTGTGGTGTCATTTGTATCTTCTCCTTTTTCACTTCTAATTTTCTTAATTTGAGTCCTCTCCCGTTTTTTCTTGATGAATCTGGATAAAGGTCTAACAATTTTGTTTACCTTTTCAAAGAACAAGCTTTTAGTTTCATTTATCTTTGCTATTGTTTACTTTGTCTCTATTTCATTCATTTCTGCTCTGATATTTATGATTTCTTTCCTTCTACGAACTTTAGGTTTTGTTTCTTCTTCTTTCTCTAGTTGCTTTAGGTGTAAGGTTAGGTTGTATTTTTGAGATTTTTCTTGTTTCCTGAGTTAGGATTGTATTACTAAAAACTTTGTACTTAGAACTGCTTCTGCTGCATCTCGTAGGTTTGGATCATTGTGCTTTCATTTTCTTTTGTCTCCAGGTATTTTTTCATTTCTTCTTGATTTCTTCAGTGATCCATTGGCTGTTCAGTACATATGGTTTAGCCTCCACATGTTAGTGTTTTTTACAATTCTTTTTTTCTTGTAGTTTATTTCTAATCTCATAGCATTATGGTCGGAAAAGATTCTTTTTTTTTTTTTTAAACATCTTTATTGGAGTATAATTGCTTTACAATGGTGTGTTAGTTTCTGCTTTATAACAAAGTAAATCAGTTATATATATACATATGTTCCCATATCTCTTTGCTCTAGTGTCTCTCTCCCTCCCACCCTCCCTATCCCACCCCTCTAGGTGGTCACAGACCACTGAGCTGATCTCCCTGTGCTATGCGGTTGCTTCTCACTAGCTATATATTTTACATTTGGTAGTGTATATATGTCCATGCCACTCTTTCACTTTGTCACAGCTTACCCTACCACCTCCCCATATCCTCAATTCCATTCTCTAGTAGGTCTGTGTCTTTATTCCTGTCTTACGCCTAGGTTCTTCATGACCATTTTTTTTCTTAGATTCCATATATATGTGTTAGCATACAGTATTTGTTTTTCTCTTTCTGACTTACTTCACTCTGTATGACAGACTCTAGGTCCATCCACCTCATTACAAATATCTCAATTTCTTTCTTTTTATGGCTGAATAATATTCCACTGTATATATGTGCCACATCTTCTTTATCCATTCATCTGATGATGGACACTTAGGTTGTTTCCATCTCCTGGCTATTGTAAATAGAGCTGAAATGAACATTTTGGTACATGACTCTTCTTGAATTATGGTTTTCTCAGGGTATATGCCCAGTAGTGGGATTGCTGGGTCATATGGTAGTTCTAGTTGTAGTTTATTAAGGAACCTCCATACTGTTCTCCATAGTGGCAGTATCAATTTACATTCCCACCAGCAGTGCAAGAGTGTTCCCTTTTCTCCACACCCTCTCCAGTATTTATTGTTTGACTTTCTGATGATGTCCATTCTGACTGGGTTGAATTGATATCTCATTGTAGTTTTGATTTGCATTTCTCTAATGATTAGTGATGTTGAGCATCCTTTCATGTGTTTGTTGGCAATCTGTATATCTTCTTTAGAGAAATGTCTATTTAGGTCTTTGCCCATTTTTGGATTGGGTTGTTTGTTTTTTTGTTATTGACCTGCATGGGCTGCTTGTAAATCTTGGAGATTAATCCTTTGTCAGTTGCTTCCTTTGCAAATATTTTCTCCCGTTCTGAAGGTTGTCTTTTGGTCTTGTTTATGGCTTCCTTTGCTATGCAAAAGCTTTTAAGTTTCATTAGGTCCCATTTGTTTATTTTTGTTTTTATTTCCCTTTCTCTAGGAGGTGGGTCAAAAAGGATTTTGCTGTGATTTATGTCATAGAATGTTCTGCCTATGTTTTCCTCTAAGAGTTTGAGAGTGTCTGACCATACATTTAGGTCTTTAATCCATTTTGAGTTTATTTTTGTGTATGTTGTTAGGGAGTGTTCTAATTTCCTACTTTTACATGTACCTGTCCAGTTTTCCCAGCACCACTTATTGAAGAGGTTGCCTTTTCTCCGCTGTGTATTCTTGCCTCCTTTATCAAAGGTAAGGTGACCATATGTGCATAGGTTTATCTCAGGCTTTCTATCCTGTTACACTGATCTATATTTCTGTTTTTGTGCCAGTACCATACTGTCTTGATTACTGTAGCTTTGTAGTATAGTCTGAAGTCAGGGAACCTGATTCCTCCAGGTCCATTTTTCGTTCTCAAGATTGCTTTGGCTATTCGGGGTCTTTTGTACTTCCATAAAAATTGTGAAAGTTTTTGTTCCAGTTCTGTGAAACATGCCAGCGGTAGTTTGATAGGGATTGCATTGAATTTGTAGATTGCTTTGGGTAGTAGAGTCATTTTCACACTGTTGATTCTTCTAATCCAAGAACATGGTATATCTCTCCATCTATTTGTATCATCTTTAATTTCTTTCATCAGTGTCTTATAATTTTCTGCATACAGGTCTTTTGTCTCCTTAGGTAGGTTTATTCCAAGATATTTTATTCTTTTTGTTGCAGTGGTAAATGGGAGTGTTTTCTTAATTTCACTTTCAGATTTTTCGTCATTAGTGTCTAGGAATGGCAGAGGTTTCTGTGCATTAATTTTGTATTCTGCTACTTTACCAAATTCATTGATTAGCTCTAGTAGTTTTCTGGTAACATCTTTAGGATTCTCTACATATAGTATCATGTCATCTGCAAACAGTGACCACTTTACTTCTTTTCCGATTTGGATTCCTTTTATTTCTTTTTCTTCTCTGATTACTGTGGCTAAAACATCTAAAACTATGTTGAATAATAGTAGTGAATGTGGGCAAACTTGTCTTGTTCCTATTCTTAGTGGAAATGCTTTCAGTTTTTCACCATTGAGGATGATGTTGGCTGTGGGCTTGTCATATATGACCTTCTTTATGTTGAGGAAAGCTCCCTCTATGCCTACTTTCTGCAGGGTTTTTATCATAAATGGGTGTTGAATTTTGTCAAAAGCTTTCCCTGCATCTATTGAGATGATCATATGGTTTTTCTCCTTCAATTTGTTAATATGGTTTATCACATTGATAGAGTTGCGTATATTGAAGAATCATTGCATTCCTGGAATAAACTCCACTTGATCATGGTGTATGATCCTTTTAATGTGCTGTTGGATTCTGTTTGCTAGTATTTTGTTGAGGATTTTTGCATCTATGTTCATCAGTGATACTGGCCTGTAGTTTTCTTTCTTTGTGACATCTTTGTCTGGTTTTGTTATCAAGGTGATGGTTGCCTCGTAGAAGGAATTTGGGAGTGTTCCTCCCTCTGCTATATTTTGGAAGAGTTTGAGAAGGATAGGTGTTAGCTCTTCTCTAAATGTTTCATAGAATTCGCCTGTGAAGCCATCTGGTCCTGGGCTTTTGTTTGTTGGAAGATTTTTAATCACAGTTTCAATTTCAGTGTTTGTGATTGGTCTGTTCATATTTTCTATTTCTTCCTGATTCAGTCCTGGCAGGTTGTGCATTTCTAAGAATTTGTCCATTTCTTTCAGATTGTCCATTTTATTGGCATAGAGTTGCTTGTAGTAATCTCTCATGATCTTTTTTATTTCTGCAGTGTCAGTTGTTACTTCTCCTTTTTCATTTCTAATTCTATTGATTACTCCCATTTTTCTTGATGAGTCTGGCTAATGGTTTATCAATTTTGTTTATCTTCTTAAAGAATCAGCTTTTAATTTTATTGATCTTTGTTATTGTTTCCTTCATTTCTTTTTCATTTATTTCTTATCTGATTTTTATGATTTCTTTCCTTCTGCTAACTTTGGGGTTTTTTTGTTCTTCTTTCTCTAATTGCTTGAGGTACAAGCTTACGTTGTTTATTCGAGATGTTTCCTGCTTCTTAAGGTGGGCTTGTATTGCTATAAACTTACCTTTTAGAACTGCTTTTGTTGCATCCCATAGGTTTTGGGTCGTTGTGTCTCCATTGTCATTTGTTTCTAGGTATTTTTTAATTTCCTCTTTGATTTCTTCAGTGATCACTTCATTATTAAGTAGTGTACTGTTTAGCCTCCATGTGTTTGTATTTTTTACAGATCTTTACCTGTAATTGATATCTAGTCTCATGGCATTGTGGTCGGAAAAGATACTTGATACAATTTCAGTTTTCTTAAAATTACCAAGGCTTGATTTGTGACCCAAGATATGATCTATCCTGGAGAATGTTCCATGAGCACTTGAGAAAAATGTGTATCCTGTTGCTTTTGGATGGAGTGTTCTATAAAAATTAAGTCCATCTTGTTTAAGGTATCATTTAAAGCTTGTGTTTACTTATTTATTTTCATTTTGGATGATCTGTCCATTCGTGAAAGTGGGGTGTTGAAGTCTCTTACTGTGAATGTGTTACTGTCGATTTCCCCTTTTATGGCTGTTAGCTTTTGCCTTACGTATTGAGGTGTTCCTATGTTGGGCGCATAAATATTTACAATTGTTATATCTTCTTCTTGGGTTGATCGCTTGATCATTATGTAGTGTCCTTCTTTGTCTCTTCTAATAGTCTTTAATTTAAAGTCTATTTTTTCTGATATGAGAATTGCTACTCCAGCTTTCTTTTGGTTTCCATTTGCATGGAATATCTTTATCCATCCCCTTACTTTCAGTCTGTATGTGTCTCTAAGTCTGAAGTTGGTCTCTTGTAGACAGCATATATATGGGTCTTGTTTTTGTATCCATTCAGACAATCTGTGTCTTTTGGTGGGAGCATTTAGTCCATTTATATTGAAGGTAATTATCGATATGTATGTTCCTATTACCATTTTCTAAATTGTTTTGGGTTCATTATTATAGGTCTTTCCCTTCTCTTGTGTTTCTTGTCTAGAGAAGTTCCTTTAGCATTTGTTGTAAAGCTGGTTTGGTGGTGCTGAACTCTCTTAGCTTTTGCTTGTCTGTAAAGGTTTTAATTTCTCCATCAAATCTGAATGAGATCCTTGCTGGGTAGAGTAATCTTGGATGCAGGTTTTTCTCCTTCATCACTTTCAGTATGTCCTGCCACTCCCTTCTGGCTTGCAGAGTTTCTGCTGAGAGATCAGCTGTTAACCTTCTGGGGATTCCCTTGTGTGTTACTTGTTGTTTTTCCCTTGCTGCTTTTAATATGTTTTCATTGTATTTAATTTTTGACAGTTTGATTAATATGTGTCTTGCATGTTTCTCCTTGGATTTATCCTTTATGGGACTCTCTGTGCTTCCTGGACTTGATTAACTATTTCCTTTCCCATATTAGGGAAGTTTTCAACTATAATCTCTTCAAATATTTTCTCAGTCCTTTTCTTTTTCTCTTCTTCTTCTCAAACCCCTATAATTCGAATTTTGGTGCGTTTAATGTCCCACTGGTCTCTGAGACAGTCCTCAGTTCTTTTCATTCCTTTTTCTTTATTCTGCTCTGCAGTAGTTATTTCCACTATTTTATCTTCCAGGTCACTTATCAGTTCTTCTGCCTCCGTTATTCTGCTATTGATCCCATCTAGAGTATTTTTAATTTCATTTATTGTGTTGTTCATCATTGCTTTTTCATCTTTATTTCTTCTAGGTCCTTGTTAACTGTTTCTTGCATTTTGTCCATTCTATTTCCAAGATTTTGGATCATCTTTACTATCATCATTCTGAATTATTTTTCAGGTAGACTGCCTATTTCCTCTTCATTTGTTAGGTCTGGTGCCTTTATATCTTGTTCCTTCATCTGCTGTGTGTTTTTCTGTCTTCTCATTTTGCTTATCTTACTGTGTTTGGGGTCTCCTTTTTGCAGGCTGCAGGTTCATAGTTCCCGTTGTTTTTGATGTCTGTCTCCAGTGGCTAAGGTTGGTTCAGTGGGTTGTGTAGGCTTCCTGGTGAAAGGGACTAGTGCCTGTGTTGTGGTGGATGAGGCTGGATCTTGTCTCTCTAGTGGGCAGGTTCACGTCTGGTGGTGTGTTTTGGGGTGTCTGTAGACTTATTATGATTTTAGGCAGCCTCTCTGCTAATGGGTGGGGTTGTGTTCCTGTTTTGCTAGTTGTTTGGCATAGGTTGTCCAGCACTGTAGCTTGCTGGTCGTTGAGTGAAGCTGGGTGCTGGTGTTAAGATGGAGGTCTCTGGGAGATTTTCGGGATTTGATATTTTGTGGTGCTGGGAGGTCTCTTGTTGACCAGTGTCCTGAAGTTGGCTCTCCCACCTCAGAGACAGAGCCCTGACTCCTGGCTGGAGCACCAAGGGCCTTTCATCCACACAGCTCAGAATAAAAGGGAGAAAAAGTAGAGAGAATTAGTAGAAGTATGAAGAAAGAAAGAAAGAAAGGAAGGAAGGTAGTAAGGAAGGAAGGAAGAAAGAAAGAAAGAAGGAAAGAAGGCAAGAAGGATAGAAAGTAGAGAGGGAGGGAGGGAGGAAGGAAGGAAGGAGGGAAGGAAGGAAAAATGACAGAAAGAAAGAAGATACAGTAAAATAAAATAAAGTATAATAAAGTTATTGAATTAAAAATAATTATTTAGAAAAATAAAAGGGACTGATAGAAGCTTAGGACAAATGTTGGAAGCAAAGCTATACAGACAAAATCTTACACAGAAACGTACACATACACCCTCACAAAAAGAGGTAAAGGGGAAAAAAATCATAAATTTTGGTCTCCGAGACTACCTCCTCAATTTGGGATCATTCGTTGTCTAAAGAGGGGAAGGAAGGAAAGAAAGAAAGAAAGAAAGAAAGAAAGAAAGAAAGAAAGAAAGAA